>NW_009185749.1:66025-77104 GCF_000690835.1 Fulmarus glacialis | reverse complement strand
GGGGGCGGGGGGAGAGGGGGGTGCCCCCCCCCGCCGGTGCAGGAGGGGGAATGGCCAGGCAAAGCGTTGCTTTCCATTTTACAGTATTACCACCTTATTTTACCAGTCTCTGCCCTGGGCTAGAACTACTATTTTTGTTTTTCTCAAGAAGTCTGTTTTCACATCAGATAACCACTGTTGGTACGCTTCTAAGTTTTTCAAGTAGTTATTAAGATTAGAGACAAGAGTTACCAGATACGCTAGTTGTAAATTAATTCTCAGAGGACTTTTTAATGTTGATTTACACAATCTCTGGGTAGCTCAGGCTGGCAGGGACCTGGGGAAGTCTCCAGTCCCAGTCCCTGCCCAGAGCAGGCTCAGCCGGGGGGTCAGACCAGGCTGCTCAGGGCTTCATCCAGTCGGGGCGTGAAACCCCCAAGGATGGAGATGGTGCACCCTCGCCGGGCCCCAGCCCCACCGCTGGGCTGTCCTCCTGGGGAAAAGGCTGCTTCTCATCTCCAGCCTCAGCCTCCTGTGTTTCAGCCGTGCTGCTGCCTCTCGCCCCCCCACCACGCACCACTGTGACAAGCCCGGCTGCGTCTCCTCCATCCCCTCCCACTGGTGCCAGGGATGCCATTGGGTGCCCCCAAAGCCACCGCTCCTCCCAGCTGAACCGGCCCTGGTCCTGCAGCCTCTCCTCACAGGGCAAGGGCTCCAGCCCCACTGTCTCGGTGTTTTATTATTATTATTATTATTATTATTATATTACGTTTCAAGTATTAAACTGTTCTTATCTCAACCCACAAATCGTCTTACTTTTGCTCTTCTGATTCTCTCCCCCATTCCACTGGGGTTGGGGGAGGGTGAGCAAGCAGCTGTGTGGTGCTTAGTGGCCAACTGGGGTTACACCACAACAGTGGCCCTGGGTCAGCTCGCTGCCCACCAGCACCCAGGGCCATGTCCCAGAGCTGCCCCCTCCCCAGGGCTGCACGTGCCCTCCATCCCCTCCTCCGGGTCGCTGGTGGAGATGCTGAACAGGACAGGCCCTGCACAGACCCTGAGGGACCCTGCTTGGTACCGGCCTCCAGGCGGCGTCCGACCCATAACTACGACCCTGTGAGACCACCACCCAACCAGGTCCTCAGCCACCAATGTGTTCTCCCTCTCAGGCCGTAATGTCACAGCCCAGGTACAAGAACACTGGGGGAGACAAGCGCTGAAATCCTGTAGTAGGTGGCATCTGCTGGTCTCCTCTCGTCCCCACAATTTTGTCGCAGAAGGCAGTCAGATGGGTCAGGCATTTACCCTTGGTGAATCGTTGCCGACAGCTCCTCGTCACTGGCTTCTCCCCTCTGTGCCCAGGCGTGGGCTGCATGGGAGGCCGGCCGGCCTGCGGTTCCTCAGGGTGGCTTTTGCCCTTTTTAGAAGGCAGGTGTGACATTTGCCTTTCTCCAGTTGTTGAGGACCTCCCTGATCTGCAGCTGCACAAGAACATCTCTAGCCACCTCTCTCAGCACCTTGGGGTGCAGCCTGACAGATCACAGGGATGTGTGTGGGTCGAGTGCTCCCAAATGATCCCGACTTGACCATCATCCCTGGCTGGTGGCTTCTCTCCTCCTTGAGCCCCATCACTATGCACACAGCATAAAACTTTACAGAAAAAACCCGAAACAGCTGTGTGTAATGTTCTGCATTGGTTTCCTCAACGTTCCAGAGAGCCTCTTAGTCTTGGCTTTTGACCTCTCAGGTAGCTCAGGAGTCCTTAGCACCTTGTCCCCTTGGAGCAGAGCATGAGCAATTTGGGAAATACCAGTCCTTTTGAGTTCATTCCTCTTGCTATGGTAATCTCTGAGGTAAGAGCAGCTGCACGTGCCCTGCACACCTGTGTGTTAGGTCTATGTGCAGTTCTCCACTGCCTGCTCAGCGTAACAGCTGTTCTGTTCTGAGTGCAGCTCGCCTGTGGGGACATTTACATGTAATCGTTAAGTATGTAGTGCAGATGATGTTCAGTATTAAAATAGTTCAGCGCCTCTTAGTTTCAAGGTTACTGCACTGATTTATCTTGTCAGATGGTTAGTTCCGTTCTATAGGATCTCAGCTTTGAAAAGGCAGGTTGCTCTGGCTCTTGCTGCTCTAGGAGGGGCTGCTGATGTGACCCTGTATGTAACAGTAACGTACGAGATAGATAGATAGTAATTCTGTGCTCATATTTTGATGATGGGCTGAAATTAATTCAGATTTTGGAGAATGTAATCCATTGATCATGAGCCTGATTGCTTTTCAGTGCTGTCCTTCCAAGCACTGGTATTTGCTGAGTCAGATGGTGTAATGTGGTATCTAAGTGAGTAATGTGAGATAATGCAGTATTTAGTTGAGACTGCTATTGGTTCTCTGTCTTTCAGAATGACTCCTGGATGAAAGGTCTTGTTATTGTGAGACCACTCTAGGAGCAGTACAGTGACCACAAGGTATTTTCAGGACCAAAGAACAGTAGGGTATCTCTGTTTTTTCTCATCTTTCATCTAAAGATCAATTTTTTCCTGACATTTGCTGTCTCTTACCCTGGAATCCCCCCAAAAAGCAAGCAGAAAAAATTGGAGCAAGGAGGCTAATAGCTCAGCTGTAGAGAAATTTGTTGTCTGAAGACCAATAATAAAATCAAAACTGTCTCTTTCTTCTGGTCCTTCCTTTGAGGTATGCAGGAAGAGTCTTAAACAAGTATAGTTATTGGCCTTGTGCTCTTTGTGGGCAGATTTTATACAAATCTGCTTCCCTTGTGCTGTCTGCTTTGCAGCTCAGCTACATTGCTCTGAAACACTTTCAGTTTAGATATGCCTCTATAGTGACTCTGAGTGTGGGTTCTGAGTCCACATGTTATTTGACAACACGGTGTCAGCAATGATCTTCCATCTGTGTTGAACCCTCACAGACTTCTGAAGTGGTTGTTTAATTGTATATCTGTAAGTGACCTGGTGTGACTGCCTTATTCTCCAAGTTCCAGCTTGGATAGTTTTTGTTCAGTTCATTGAGCCTTGGCCTGCTTGTCTTGGTTTGCCTATGAGGAGGCAAAATTACAATGGGTTTTGCCTTTGGGGTCTTCAAAATGAGATCCCTAGATCAATAGTTTGTTTCAGCAGCTCCTGTGCCCCCTCTGCTAATCCCTGGGTTTTTTTTTCTGCCACCAGTGCAAATGGTTGTGGGGTCATGCAGTGAGCCAGACTGGGCAATACTTCTGATTAGAGTAACATGGCAATAAAAAACCCTCTGTGAGGCTTTTCCCCCCTGCCAGCTAGATCATTTCCTCTTCATTTTCCCAGGACTCAGTTGTGAGCACTGACTTCTTTCTGACAAGTCCCTGGATTTCTGCAGTATCCTACTGTTTATCACATAGGGAAAAGGCGTAAGGTGATCTAGGTTAGCTAATCCATTTTGAATTAGCTTGACAAAAATTTGGGCATTTTTGGTAGTTCCCATTGCCTTCTGACTTCTAGCTAACCATCATCATACATGCGACAATAGAGTTCAAGTCTTTTCTACAGTGCTAGGCTTCTACAACTCTTTAATTCTCCCTGAATAAGATTGTTTAATTGAGTTATTAATTCCCCAAGAGCGTGGGAGGCTTCCTTCTCCAGTCTGCTTTTGCAGAGCATTGAATCAATCAAATGTAATTTGCCTACGTTGAAAAACTGGAGTGCAAACATTATTTCATGGTTCTGGGTATTAAAAAGTGCCTTTCTAAAGCAGTTCACTTCCTTAATTTGATTAGGGTTGTTTTGGGGTTTGTTTTTGTTTGTTTGTTTGTTATTTTTAATCTATTTCTCTTTCACCAGTTAGTTCTCACTCATCTCCACAGAAAACTCTCTTTCTGAATGTACCTTTTCAGAGTTTTGCAGATATTGTTTACATCTAACCTGCCCCTAGATCCACCAGCAAAACATCTGAGTCCCAGGCAGTCATTGAGTTTGGGTTTTTGGAGGCTTTTTGGTATCTTAAAAGACTAAAAGTGAAGAATTTATCTCCATTTCCCAGGGTGTATTAACTTCTGTAATGTCTAAAGGAAAACTGGTCTGATGTCACTATAAATTACATTGAAGTTAATCCTGTAGAAGAGACTGGAGCCTGTTGAAGCCTGTATGACAGTAATACTGATTGAATTTGGAATCTAGGTTACTCATCCAGTTGCAAACTTTTAATGCTAACTGAGCTTCTGCTAAATTTCCCCTACCATTGCATTTCAGTCTGTTTATTTTGTATATTCATTTTGCTGGCATCCAAGGGTTAGTATAAAGGTCACCCTGAAGTTCTCTCTAGACTACAGATTGCTCCTCTCCTCCTGATTAATGAGATCCTAGATCTTTCTTTAGTACCTAGAATAATCTGTGGTGATAACCATAGCAAACCTTTGTATCCCAAGATACTCCTCTGAAATCTCACGTACGAGACCAGTAAATCTGAGCTGCATTGCTTGGGTCCGAATTGCTATATGGGACTCTCAAACTGTTACAGAGTCACACAGAATCACAGCATGGTTTAGGTTGGAAGGACCTTTGAAGAGCATCTAGTCCAACCTCCCAACTGTTATAAGTGTTCTTCAGGTAGAGAACAAATTCTCCATCCAATAAAACATATTTATGATTTAATTCAATGTCATTTTGCCATTGTTGAGATTTTTTTTAGCTGAGGTAATTTTTATTATATTCTGTGTCAGCAAGCTACAATATCCTTCTTTGTAGAAAAACTATTTGGGCTATTCTGATGAAGATCCTAGAGTTGCATGCAAGTGTGTTTGATATAAAATAATTTATTTATTTTTAATGTAAGATGTTGCTGTGGACGGTTGATTGGAGATCACCCAGGAGTAGACTGTAACTGGCCTGTTTATCAGGCTGCCCCACAGAGAGATGACGGAAAATGGTCTGTGCAAAACCACACAAAGATGAGTCCAACGGATGCATTTGGTACAATCAATTTTCAAGATGGAGATCACACTTACCATGCCAAGGTAATAGATGCTGGGTTTATATGTTCGACTTCTTTTTATAATTTCAGCATAAGAAAGACAAAAAGTGGTTTGGGGTGAATATCAGATTGTTTGTCTTAAGAGAGCACGGAAATCTAAAAGTAATTCAGATTAGAGAGTGTGTATGATATTTTTACGTTCAACTTCACCGCAATTAAGCATAGCCTTGTCTTGCTGTCTGTATTGCTCAGTGATGTGTTTTTGTGCTATCACGTTAGCAGTATTGTGAAAGTCCTAATCCTGCACAAAGTCTTTAAGACATTAGTGCTGAGAACTTTGTAAGATGTTGCAGTTTCTTCTCTTGGAGTATGTAAAGGATGTTTATTTTTCCCATTATTATTTCTTCCAGTATATTAGACTCTCTTATGATAGCAATTTGGATCAGCTGTTGCACTTGATGGTTAAAGAATGGCAGATGGAGCTGCCAAAGTTAGTGATCTCTGTTCATGGAGGCATTCAAAATTTCAAGCTTCCCTCAAAGGTCAAGCAGGTTTTCAGCAAAGGATTGGTGAAGGCTGCTGAGACTACAGGAGCATGGATAATTACAGAAGGCATCAACAGCGGTACTGTAATTATTTTTCTTTATTTCAGTCCTCGTCTGGTGTTCTTTCTCTCTGTACAAGCATATATATTTAGGGCAAATATAATGAAATTGTTTGATGATTTATGATATTTTAGCACATAATGAAGCTTTTTTTTTAAGGAACAATGCATAATTTGAAGTGTGACATCACTGTCACACGTTCCTCTGCTGTTGACAGGCATTCTGAATATTTTTAATGATTTTTTTTCATTAAAGAGCAGAGTATTCTGTATGTAATAAGAAACAGATAGTAGTTAACCAGAAGTTATTTGCAGTCAATTTTATGTGCTTCATTAAAATATTTAGGTTCTGAGGACTGTGATTGATGTTTTTGAAACAGTTTTCAAATCTAAATTTATCTTGTGTTTTATAATTAAGAAAATTTTGAATTATGATAATCCATTAATTAGCCTATTAGTATCTGAAACTCCCTGTAGACTACTCTCAAAAACTGAGGGGGTCAGTAAGCCACGGAACTGAAACGGTTTTACTTCTTTAGCTTTTATAACAGTGATCTTAGAGGAGAACTGTTCTGTGTATTTATGTAAATAATGACGTTTTTATGGAGGTAGAAAGCACCATTAGCAACATATAAGTATTATTAATTGCAAATACGTGTTGAGTTTGAAGCATTGGTGCATTACATCTGAGCCTTACAATTCCTGCAGTGCAAATATACAGTGTGGTGGGATGGTTTGTTTCTGGTTAAAACATAACCATAGAATAAATTAAATGATGGGAAGTCCTTTCACTGGTGTCCTGTAGCAGGTCTCCTAATGCAGAAGAAAAACGATGATTTAATTATCTGTTTAGGAGTGTCCAGGCATGTGGGGGATGCGCTGAAAGGCCGTGCCTCACCACACCTGAGAAAGATCTGTGCTGTTGGGATTCCTCCATGGGGTATCATTGAGAACCAGAGGGATCTCATTGGAAAAGATGTGAGTTGGACACATTTTGGTAATAAAACCCTTCATGTTCAGGGGATGTTATAGCTTTCTTGCATACTTTATTTTCTGCTTGCTTAAGTTCACTGGTTTGATATTTTTTCTCTTGATAGAGGCTTAGATTTTGCTCAGCAGTAGAATTCTGTGGCATGTTGAGGCACTGTATTTTGCTTTTTGTATGTAAATGAACAGTTTTAAAATATTTCTCTTCTTACAGGAAATTGCCATTCCTTTTTGAAATTTTGTAATTAACTAGGCAATTCCCTTGTGGTTGCAAATGATGTATTTCTATATTCATGTGATTCAGGATGAGCAATCAGGTTAATGGTATACACATGGCTATTAATGTGCATGGTTTTTATTCATAAACTAGGACTTTATGTGAGTGCCAATGCGAGGGCACCATCTACATAACTGTCTAAAAACACTTGACAAGTAAGGTGAAATCATTCCTGATAAATGATAGCTCACATGTTTTTAATGGGAATACACCCAGGAAAAATATGCTGTTGTGTTTCAACTGTTGCAAAGAAAGGCAGGCAGTGACTCTGCCTAAGGACTGCAAGCCTAATCAGAAATGCTTTCTGTGGTATTAATTGTGGTTTTGTTGCTGTTAAGAATCAAATGAAAATCCATGTTTGAGTAGAGCAGCAAAAAGCGTGATGGAGGCTTTCAGAAGATCACAATATGGTGAAGAAATACATACAAGCGAGGCAACGTAACTCGTGATATTTTGTTGGTTTCTTTGAAGATCTTTTTACTTTGGTTTTCTTAGGTAGTTTGCCTGTACCAGACTCTTGGTAATCCACTCAGCAAGCTAAGTACCCTCAACAGCATGCATTCTCATTTTCTAATGGCAGATGATGGGACAGTAGGCAAGTATGGGAATGAAATGATGCTCAGGAGGAATTTGGAGAAGTACATATCACTTCAAAAAATACACACGAGTGAGTACTGCTGTGGTCAGCTTTATGACAGAAAAACCTATCCTAAAAGTTGTGGAGGTACTTGACATTTCCTGTTACATCTTGTACATCTTCGTTTGCCATAGATTTCACTGAAGTTGAAAGTTATTAATTGCGTGTGTCTTGAACTCTGGATAGCAGGAAAATGAAAAGGGCAGCATTTTTATAAAGCATTATGCATTTGGGCTAACTCGCATTTTGATTTCTTAGTTGTAGAGACATGTAAATGACTCAAATTATTTAGTAGGTATTGAGCATTTGCTCACTTTGCAGTTTTGCGTGGTCTCTGTATCAGCACTAGACAGTTTCCCAGCATTTTGGTAGGTGGAAAAATTGTCACATTCAGTGGAATTTGAATCCTTCTTCCCCTGTTCATTACTTTTATCCTCATCACTGTTCTATATTGCAAGCCTGTGACTTCCCCAGGTACTGAAACAAAGACTGGTTGTGAAAGGAATACCTTCAGCCAATGTTTGTCAAATTGCATGACTTCCATTGTTTGCCTATACAGTAACTGAGTTATGGTATAGAAATAATGAAGGAAATATTTATTACATAGACAAGTATTTCTTTTTGTGCACTAGATTGTATAAATTATTTGTGGAAGTTCACTTTTACCTAGTGATTGAAATCTTGAGGTATGTTAAAAAGACATTAGCAGAGTTAGGATGTTAAATCCTTGTTTCCTTTATCTGCTCACATTATAGTATTTACAAACGTAGAAACTTACCCCATTTTTAGTGTGTTCATATTTAGAGCTTCTTACTCAGCCTCTCATATCTTTTCTTATGATGAGTTTTTGCAAGTCAGACTTTTCTGTTTTCCATTTCTATTGGATCTTATTTGAAATTTATTTCTGATTGTTAAAAAAACCGCCCTGCTGCTTTAAAACTTGAGAAAGTCTGTAAAGAAGTGCCTGATTACTTTTCTATGTGTGTAGGTAAAAAAATGGATATTGACGACATTTTGAATGCCATCAGCGTCCTTCTGCATGAGAGCTATCATAAAGGGCAGAGGGATATTCTGAAGGATGTTTCTTCTTTCCAATGTTAGGGCTGCTTACAATTTTATCAGGAGGTTTTCATGGTCTTTTTGATCTGATTGCAGAGGTTCTGTGAAAGTCTTAAAAAGTGTAAGTCAAATTAGAGATGGTGAAGGCATGATTTCCTCACCATTGAACCATGCCTGAGACTCCTTCATGAGTATTTATTTACCAAATGTTCTGATTTTTTTGTGTGACCGAGACCTGTTTGTAACTGATTAGGTGTGTTTTGAAACAGGAATGGGCCAAGGTGTACCCATAGTTGGGTTGGTGGTGGAAGGAGGCCCCAATGTGATCCTAATGGTGTGGGAGTACGTGAGGGCCAGCCCAGCTGTCCCTGTGGTGGTCTATGAGGGCACTGGCAGAGCTGCAGATATCCTGGCTTTTACGCACAAACACACGGGTGATACAGGGTGAGTAGTGGCATAGTGCTCCTCCTGCTTGGTCTGTCGTATTGGGAGGGACCTGAAAATGCCTGTCTCAAACCCACTGAGATAACTTCTAATGGTTCTAGTAATGACCCCGCCATGATCTTTTGACGGCTTTTACTTCTGTGAAGTGAGAGCAGAGTTTCTTCCTTCCCTGTCTTAAACTAATGCTGAAAGAATTATTCTGCCAAATTTACTAAGGCTTTTTTGAAGAAGAAAAAGAAACTGCATCCAGCTGTTTTGGGTTATTGTAATGTTTCTCACCTTTGGCGAGGGAGACTGCTGGGTGACCCCAGAGTGCCTGCTTGGGTTTTGCCTCAGTCCTTTCTCCTGCCATCAGTATTCTGTAAGTGGGCTTGGATTTGGGTTGCACAAAGTTTTTGAGACTAGGGCTGGGATTAGTTGCTGTAGGAGCCTCAGGCTGGGGTAGGAGAAGGACTAAGGTTCCTTGGCTTTGGCTACTTTACCCAGTGGTAACCCAGATTTGTCATCCTCGTCTAGCTGTAACTTTTTATGTCACCTCCAGTGCCGCCTCAGCTGCAGACTCTATTAAACCTACCTTGATGAAAATTTTACATCCAAAATGGAAATAAATATACATATATTTGTATAGCCAATTAATATTTTTTGTCAAAGTTTTTCAAAGTCAAAAGGGCTTTTTAAATAAAAAATCAAATTTTAAAAAGGTGGCCTGGCTTTGTTCCAATTAAAAAAAAACCAACAATGTAATAAACTTTATATCCTAATTGTTTATTTATTATCTTTTCTAAATTTGTTTTGGGAGGGTGGTATTTTTCCCTAGTGTGTTGTATTGAGAACTTTTTTCTTTACTTGCTTTTTCTTCCATATTTTTGATCTTTTAAAAAAAAATCCTGCCATTTCAAAAGAAAAGGAAAATATGGACGGAAAGGTTAACAGAAAGATAAATGAGGGGAAAAAAGATGGGAGAGGTATGAAGCCTAATGAACAAATAATGAGGAATTTAATTTTATCACTATATGATTCTTGAAAGAAAGAAAAAGTTTTCTAAACTTGTAGTGGGTTTTAGCTCTATATTCACAGACAATCTTTTGAAAATTGTTAACTTTTTCATTTGTCCTGTTTCCAATAGTATATCTGTATGGTCAGAACTAATGTCTGTGTGAATAGTAATTTATGTTATAGGATGCCTTTGCTTTGTTTTTTTGAAAGAAGGCAGGAATAAGTCAACAGAGAAGCAGAAATAAAAGAGATTTCTCATATGTCTCTGCTTAGCACAAGTTTCGTCTTTTGCTGAGGTATCATTTGGGCTGGTAAGAAGTAACTAAAAATATACTTATCCTTGCTTGTGTATCTGTTTTTCAGGGAGCTGCGCCCTCAAGTGAAGGAGGAGGTCTTAGTGATGATTCAAAACACATTTAGCTTGGGACAGAAACAGTCCAGTCATCTATTTCACATTTTGATGGAATGCATGGAACACAGAGAGTCCGTGAGTGGGGTTCACACTCTGAGTTTAGGATGTCTTCATTTGCTGTTATCCTTTTTGCTCTTTCAGTGGTGGGTTGGCGTGGGCAATTGTAGAAGTAATGGTGTTATCTCTAATATAAAGGTCATATAAAGGTGTCTGTGCTAATTTATATATTGGGTAGCTCCATAGAGCCTGTTTAGTTAACTTCTCAAGACTCAGTGGTTGCTTATGAAATGACAGCCTTTCTGATTTTAGTAAAAGGCCAGACATCTTTGTTTTCACAGGAAAGATCAAGTAATTCCTACTTTTTTTCTTCTCTAGTAGTGTCTTATTTGTAATTTAGAAATGTTTCCATCCATTCTTCTACTCAGAATTGTGCTAGAACTTGTCTCTGACTATTGAAATGTACTTTCAAAATGGGCTGGCATGTTTAGTGGCTCAGGTGTAGAGTAGAATCATAGAATCATAGAATGGTTTGGGTTGGAAGGTACCTTAAAGATTATATAGTTCCAATCCCCCTGCCATGGGAGAGATACCTTCCACTAGACCAGGTTGCTCAAAGCCTCATCTAACCTGGACTTGAACACTTCCAGGGAGGGAGCATCCACAACTTCTCTGGGTAACCTGTTCCACTGCCTCACCACCCTCACAGTAAAGAATTTCTTCCTAAT
>NW_009185749.1:53148-65875 GCF_000690835.1 Fulmarus glacialis | reverse complement strand
CGTCTCCAGACTAACCACCCCCAGCTCTCTCAGCCTGTCCTCACAGGGGAGGTGCTCCAGCCCCCTGATCATCTTTGTGGCCCTCCTCTGGACATGCTCGAGCAGGTCCATGTCTTTCTTATGCTGGGGGCCCCAGAACTGAACACAGTACTCCCGGTGGGGTCTCACGAGAGCGGAGTAGAGGGGGAGAATCACCTCCTTCAACGTGCTAGCCACACTTCTTTTGATGCAGTCCAGGATACGGTTGGCTTTCTGGGCTGCGAGCGCACATTGCCAGCTCATATTCAGTTTTTCATCCACCAATACCCCAAATTCTTCTCCACAGGGCTGCTTTCAATCCACTCATCGCCCAGCCTGTATCCCTGTTTGGGATTGCCCCGACGTATGTGCAGGACCTTACACTTGGCCTTGTTGATCTTCATGTGGTTCGCATGGGCCCACCTCTTTAGCCTGTCAAGGTCCCTCCGGGTGGTGTCCCTTCCCTCTAGAGTATCAACCACACCATTCAGCGTGGTGTCATCCACAGACTTCCTGAGGGTGCACTCAATCCCACTCTCCATGTGCCCAACAAAGACATTTAATAATCCTGGTCCCCATATGGACTCTTGAAGGATACCATTCGTCATTGGTGTCCACCCGGATATTGAGCCATTGACCGCAACTCTTTGAGTGTGACCATCCAGCCAATTCCTTATCCACCAAGTGGTCCACCCATCGAATCCATGTCTCTCCATTTTAGAGACAAGGACACTGTTGTGCGGGACAGTATCAAATGCTTTGCACAAGTCTAGGTAGATGACGTCAATCGCTCTTCCCGTATCCACCAATGCTGTAACCCTATCATAGAAGGCCACCAAATTTGTCAGGCATGATTTGTCTTCAGTGAAGCCATGTTGGCTGTCACCAATCACCTCTCTGTTTTCCAAGTGCCTTAGCATAGTTTCCAGGAGGATCTGCTCCATGATCTTGCTGAGCACAGAGGTGAGACTGACCAGCCTGTAGTTCCCCAGGTCTTCCTTTTTAGCCTTTTTAAAAATGGAGATTATGTTTCCCCTTTTCCAGTCACTGGGAACTTCACCAGTCTGCCACGACTTTTCAAATACAATGGAGTACCAAGTATTTGTTATGGAAGTAATGACAATTCTAGCAATGATCACTAAAATGGAAACTACCCAGTGTGTTTTCATTACTTTTTGTTTTACTTTATTTGAGTGTCTCTTTTCTAATTGAAAATTGCATAGATATCAACCATATGCATTTTAACATTTCTCAGCTTTAAAGGCTGATCAAAAAGAAATAAATTCATGTTATTATGCAGTAGGTTGATGCCAGTTTGCCTGGGATGCCATTGCATTAAAAAGCAAAATGGTACCTTTTCTGTCTGAAACAAAGGAAAATCATGTCCGGGCCTTTGCCATTGTTTGTATTGAACTGTGTATGATTTAATCTACCACAGCCCTTACCAAGAAGAAATAACTACAGACTTCTCTGCCTCACCTCAAATAGTATACTTCTGCAATTCTAACAGATAACCATATTTGATGCGGAGTCAGAAGATCAGCAGGACGTTGATTTGGCAATTCTGACTGCACTCTTGAAAGGTACCTATCTAAAAATATGACCCGTTTTCATCTGACATACAGTCCCATTGGCTTACCTTTTCAAAGCAAAGGAGTAACATCAATGCGTGAGAACTGCTAGGTCCTTTGCTTGTTTCCTAGGTACAAATATGTCTGCTTCAGATCAGCTAGATTTGGCGTTGGCCTGGAACCGGCTAGATATTGCCAAGAAACACATATTGGTTTATGGACAACACTGGAAGGTATTACTATCTTTTGATTTTCACACTTTATTATGATGACTAATTTTCCATGATTTGCATTTATCAGACTTTAATTAAGGAATAGTTTGATGCTTGGAGTCAAGTCTTCTGAGATAATCATCTTTGATTTTGGAGAGGCATTATTCTTAAAATTGCGAAGTATTCAACTGCAGAGTCCATCAGATGAAAAATCAAACACATTTCCCCCGAGAAGAGCTGATATCTAAAAATGCTGTAGTTTTCTCTGCTAGCTTTTCCAAATAGTTTCAGTGGTCATTCTGGATATGTGTTCCTCACGCCTGTGTTGGCAATCATTGGTGGTCAAGGATACTTCATTGTAGCCCAGAGTGCTCTTTTCTCCAAAGCAGTAAACTCCAAAAGAGCGTTGCCTCTATTTTCCTAGCTCTAGACAGAAATATAAAAATCACGGTCCTTTATGGTGTTACCAGGTAAAAAAGAGGTAGAATTAACTATGGTAACATGGCATCATGGCATTATTTCAGATATTGTTTCTTAGGAATAGCTGCAATCAAGGCAAGCCATGATTTAGAATTGCATTAACTATATGTCTGTGAAGGAACTTACCGTAGCAATTGAATCAGTCCTATAAATTGTGTTTTTCAAGTTTTCAGATGTAATCTGGTATTTAAGTATAACCCTCCCTAAGTGAGTTTTTATGTGCATAATATGATTTTTATAGATGATAAATATAAATCTGTATGTGCCTCAGTACATGCTATTCCCATTTATTATGAGAGTAAATATTTTCTTCAATAAATTATATCTGATGCTCCCAAAAGTACTTTTAAAGTTTTCCCTTCAAGAATTACAAGGTTGATTTTTCCAGTCCTGAGTGCCTTTTCTTCTTTACAATGTAAATTTTGGAAAATCGATAGTGGGTATATTTTTTTTGAGTGACCATAGGTGGTTGTTTGACACAACAAGGGAGCTGACTTTATTGATCACCAGTCCATATTCTCCTGTGGTGTATAAGGCTGAATACATGGAAGACTCTGTCTGAGATGCCTACAATTGGCCATCCATGAATTAAAGGATTTTTTGTTGTTGTTGTTACCTCTTTGGGCTCAGTTCACTATCTGTGAAGTGGAGATGATCACGTCATGTTCTTGCACAAAACCTGGTAGAAATAAATGGTGTCGAGTGCCACTGAAAGACAAAGAAGGAAATTGCCGGTTTCATTTTCAGGATCTGAATGGTGTGTGAATAATAAGGGATGTGCCAAGCCTGGAACAATAAAGTTAGAACAAAATGTTGAATAGCTCCCTGCTAAGAGAGCATCATTCACTCTGAACTGAATAAAACTAAGCCCTCCGGGGAAACATAGTATATGACTGAGCAATGAATAATTGTATTCATGGTGATGAATTTTCTGACAACTTTTGAGTGTTTGACTGCATAACCTTAACAGTCTTTCTGTCCAACGGACTTTTGTTTTTATGGAATATGAAAAAGATTTGTGTATACACAAAGATGTGTGCATATTTTTGCCTTTATGATTTTTTTTACAATACCCTGTTATGTTTTGACTCTATGAAGAAAATGTATTTTTTCCAATGTCTTCTTTCATTGTTTTATAGCACGTACAATTTTTTATTTGTGTTTATTTATTTTGCTTTCAATAACTCTGCTGTGAACTGTTGATAAGCTTCGAAGCACATCTGTGTAAGATATTAAAGAAAGGTGGACACCATCTATCTTACTTCTTGAAATTCTATACTATTGGAATCAGAAAGAAGCATTATGCTTTTGCTATTTTTATCATTGAAGATAAATGTTGGCAAGGCCTGTGAGTCTGCATCATTCCTTTGCGTTTACATGAGAAGTGCAGCAGGTGAAACTTGCTTTGACTAGTGAATTAGTATAAATGATATAATAGAATCATAGTACCATAGAATAGAATCATAGAATCATTTAGGAAAAGATCTTTAAAATTATCGAGTCCAACCGTAAACCTAACACTGCCAAGTCTACCACTAAACCATGTCCCTAAGCACCACATCTACGTGTCTTTTAAATACCTCCAGGGATGGTCACTCAACCACTTCCCTGAGCAGCCTGTTCCAATGCTTGACAACGCTTTTGGTGAAGAAATGTTTCCTAATGTCCAATCTAAACCTCCCTTGGCTCAACTAGAGGCCATTTCCTGTTGGCCTATCACTAGTTACTTGGGAGAAGAGACTGACACCCACCTCCTTTCAGGTAGTTGTAGAGGGGGATAAGGTCTCCCCTCAGCCTCCTTTTCTCCAGGCTAAGCAGCCCCAGTTCCCTCAGCCGCTCCTCATAAGACTTGTGCTCCAGACCCTTCACCGGCTTCGTTGCCCTTCTCTGGACACGCTCCAGCACCTCAATGTCCTTCTTGTAGTGAGGGGCCCAAAACTGAACACAGTATTCGAGGTGCGGCCTTACCAGTGCCGAGTACAGGGGGACGATTACTCCCCTAGTCCTGCTGGCCACCGTATTTGTGATACACGCCAGGATGCTGTTGGCCTTCTTGGCCACCTGGACACACTGCTGGCTCATATCCAGCTGACCAGCACCCCCAGGTCCTTTTCCTCTGGGCAGCTTTCCAGCCACTCTTCCCCAGGCCTGTAGCGTTGCATGGGGTTGTTGTGACCCAAGTGCAGGACCCGGCACTTGGCCTTGTTGAACCTCATACAGTTGGCCTCAGCCCATCGATCCAGCCTGTCCAGGTCCCTCTGCAGAGCCTTCCTACCCTCAAGCAGATCAACACTCCCGCCCAACTTGGTGTTGTCTGCAAACTTACTGAGGGTGCACTCAATCTTCTCATCTAGGTCACTGATAAAGATATTAAACAGAACTGGCTCCAGTACTGAGCCCTGAGGAACACCACTTGTGACCAGCCACCAACTGGATTTAACTCCATTCACCACAACTCTTTGGGCCCAGCTGTACCCAGTTTTTTACCCAGTGAAGAGTACGCCTGTCCAAGCCATGAGCAGCCACTTTCTCCAGGAGAATGCTGTGGGAAACGGAATCAAACGTTTTAGTCAATAAAGAGATCTTAAATTGCTAATGTTAAATTTTGGTGGCTGTTTGCTACGTGACGTTTTCATTTGGTGCCTTCTGTTTCTTGGTGAAAAGGAGGCTCAGCGGAGACCTTATTGCCCTCTACAACTATCTGAGAGGAAGTTGTAATGAGGTGGGCGTCAGTCTCTTTTCCAAGTGATAGGACGAGAGAAAACAGCCTCAAGTTGTGCCAGGGGAGATTTAGATTAGATATTAGGAAAATTGCTTCACCAAAAGGGTTGTCAAGCATTGGAACAGGCTGCCCAGGGAAGTGGTTGAGTGACCATCCCTGGAAGTATTTAAAAGACATGTAGATGTGGGGCTTAGGGACATGGTTTAGTGGGACTTGGCAGTCTTAGATTAACAGTTGGACTCGATGATCTTAAAAGTCTTTTCCAACCTAAATGATTCTATGATTCTATGTGTATGGGAAATAATGAATAACATTTTCGTAGTCCACACCTCTTTGACACAGAAGATTTTAGAGAACTATTGTGTAGTCCCCCCCTTCACTCCTGGCTTTCCCAAGGTGATTATCTGTTCCATTTTTCCATATTTCTGACAATCTTTTCTGCTCTTCTGTGTACTTTTTTCAGGTCTTAAAGTCATGTTTTGGGATAGGCAGACCACACTGTATTCAGTATTCAAAATATGGGGTTCTTCATTGAGATATTTAGTGAAATAATTTTATACATTTTTCTATATTCATCTAAATATAAATTCTAATTGTATGCCTTTTTTACTTGTTTCCAACTTATATCCAACTTATATTCATGCTTTCAGAAGATATGTCTACTAGCATTTTTTCTGAGTTAATTTCAAGACTGATGTGCAGATAGTGTTGTTTCCCAAATGCACATTATTTCACATTTACCAATATTATATACCTGCTTTTTTGGCTGATTAGCCCATATTAAGAGATTTTTCTGTACCTCTTCCCAACCCGTTTTACTACGATGAGTATTTTTGTATCATCAGCAAGTATTGTCAAGTCAGTATTAAATATATGGGATTTTCTTGGTCTCTCACCACCATTAATAATCTTTTCCCCTACCATTTGATCAGTTATTAAACAATTGGAGGACCTTTTGCCTTGTGACAGCTTAATTTGTTTAGAAGTCCTTCAAAAAAGCCATCATCAAAAACTTTTGTGGGGATACAAACGTACCGTAACAATCAGACAGCCTTATCCTCATTGTCCCTGCCAAAATTCTGGTAGAGTTCTGATTTCATTCTACAAAATAACTGCCTTGGTTCCTCTTACTGTACTGTATTTACCCATGTTGCTATTATTGCTTTTCGTTATTGTAGTTTCATTATACTTGTCCTTACAAAGTTCTAACTGTACTGATATGCCATACTTTGACAACTTGTACACTCCTTTGTCTTTTTTAACAATTGGCATATTTTCTACCGTTTTCCATTCTGCTGCTAGAGGGGCTAATTTCAGCTATACATCAGTTCCCTAACTGAACTCTTAGGTGAATACCACCTGGTCCTGGCAATTTGCTGCCACTTTACAGATGACTTCTATAATCTCTTCTATTGACACTTCAGTTTGACACAGTTCCTCAGATTTGTCTGCCATAAAGAACATCTTTGATGTAGGACCATTTCTAACATGTTCTGTAGTGAGCAGTGAGGCAATGAATTAATTTACCATTTCTGCAATAGCCTTATTTCCTTGCGTGTTTCTTTCATATCTTGATCATCCTCTGGCCTTACAGATTCACTGGCAGTCCCCCTACTCCCACTCCTCTGCTTCTGATATGTTTGAAAAAGATCCATGTACCAGTTCATATCTATTTCAGTGCAATTGTTCAGCACCATTTTGAATGAAAAGTCATTGTCAAATAATATATTCTCCCCTTCAAGTAAGATGTAAAGAGCTCGTAACAAACAAGCCTTACATCTCTTGCTGCTTCTCCAAGCAAAAATTACATATATTCCTGAAAGTTTTTCTTTTGACTAAGGAAAAAAATTGTAAATAACAATAATTTCTTCATGCATTGTAAAGAAAGAAAAAAAAAAGAAAAAAAAAAAAGAAAATGCACAAACACATTTTTAAAGTTTGCTTTTGACTTAGTTGCTTTCATAATTAAAGAGGAACACCCCTTCGACTGTCAGGGTCTGCCAGTCCTGCAATTGTCAGGGTCTACAGTTTGTGCATGGTTATTGTGGTTATGTGTTCAAATTTTGAATTAGATATTTAAGCAGTAATTTTTAGGTGATTGTCCATGCAATCTTAGTATTTTTATGTCTATTTAAGTGTTTTAAGGAAACACACACATTTATGCACATATTGTGGCCATTTCTTTTTAGAACTCTGGTCCTAAAAGTTCAGGAGGTAAAGATTGTAACCAGCTGTAACTATGATTCTGTTTAAATGTCAGCTCAGTCTCAAATGGACTTCATAACAAAGAATGTCATTCTAGTAATTACCAGATGGCTGTCTAAACCTCTTCAGACACACTGTGAGCGCAAGGAATGACTCAAGGAAATTTAATACAAGAATGGTCGCTTTGAGATATTTCTGGGAGAAACACCAATAATTCGGGAACAGTTCACAAGTTTTCCTTTCACATGTGACAGTTCTGTAAGATTTATTGGTCATCTTTTAATATCACTTCTGCCAAACGTAAATATGTACATGGAAAGGACTAACTTCATGTGCCAAGATAGCACTAGCACCTGCCCCATTTTGTGCCAGAGTCCTCATTCTGCTCATCCCACTGCGTTTTCTGTGCATAATTTCAATAGAAATTCTTTGTGTGGATTTAGGAACATCATATGTCCAACTCCTTTGCTATTTTGCATGTAAAAATCCTCCTGAGCTCTGTCCCAGTGCCATGAGTAGAGTGCTTTCACCGTTTGGACACTGTTGTAGGTAGAGCTCTGCTTCTCGGTGTCTTTGAGAGAGTTTATCCTAACGCAGATTCTCTCTCATATTGGAAAAGAAGTCTGCTTTAAAGAACTTCAAGTTCTGTAGAGAGATCTTGAAATACAGTACCTTGAAATGGCTTTTGTCATATGTCAAAAAAGAAAGGCTTCCCTCCGCCCCCTGCATTATCATACATTAGCTTCTGAAGTGAATTAAAGAGCAGGGAATGTATTATCAAGAGTCTAGTTGTAAAGTTAGATTTGTAGAAGTCTCTATAGACATTGGGTTTATGGAGACTCAGTTTTACTCCCCATTTCTTGGATTTTTTACACTGATGCTTCCTCCAGTATATTTTTCTTTTGTACTGTGCACTTTAAATATACGTAAAGACAAATCATTGTGATAAAGAGATCCCTAGCTATTCAGGGATGTTTTATTTATTTCTGAAAGAAGATGATAATTTTCTAAGCTTTTCCTTCATCTCTGTCCTTCTGGAGGTTGGTGCCTTGGAACAGGCAATGCTGGATGCTTTAGTGATGGACCGTGTGGATTTTGTGAAGCTGTTAATAGAGCATGGAGTGAACATGCACCGTTTTCTTACCATATCTCGTTTGGAAGAACTCTACAATACAGTGAGTATTTGAAATCCCAGTGTAGAACTTTAGATAAGAATGCCCAGAAAGAATACTGTTTTTCTTAAGAGATTTGATAATTAGGCCACATTTTTATGAACGATTTTTGAAAAAAGTTGAAAATTAATGGTTTTTGATCATTTTTGGTTGTAATGTTGGATTTTTGGATTGGTGGCCCAGCTTTTTATTTTCGACTCATTGATGTGAACCAAACTGAGTAGTCACCTGAAACTCATGAGAAATATAATCTGATCTTAATCTGGTATGTGATACATGCTTCTCTTGCTGAAAATGATATGTTGTTTAACCAAAGTGATACCAACGTCTTTATAGAATATGTCAAGATTTAAGATAGCAGAGGTGTTGCAGATTGGTGTTGAAGAGATTTGTGGGGAGAGTGTGAGTGGGGAGAGTTTGAATCACAGTAGCTTATCCCGAAGATCTTTTAACTGCTTTCTTTTACTGTATTGATTTTCTAATGTAGAGTGACATGCTTGTTTACTGTCTTTTCTTTTCACACCACAGAAACAAGGGCCATCAAATCTACTTTTACATCACCTAGTTCGAGATGTCAAACAGGTAATAGACATAGAAAGGCTGGCAAGCAAAAATGGTAGCTTAGAACTTCAGTGTCCACTGGAATACTGCTAGTAGGTAATACAGGAGAATTTTAGGAATAGAAGTGATGGGTTCATTATTATGATCCTGTATCTACTAAATGGTTTTATCCTCATCCTGCTGATCCCCCTAAGCAATTAACTAGCTTACTACTACTGAGTGCTCCCAAGAGCCCTGTACCTTAATTTCAAAGCCAAGCAGTTCGTGTAGATCAGACTCCCTTTCTCAAGTTACTAAAGTGACATTATGAAGTGATTGTACAAAAAACTTAGTGAATTAGTACAGTAATTATGCTCATTGCTGTAAGGTTTTCTTTTTTTCCCCAAAGCTAAAAGTCCTTCCTTGTTGAGCGGTAACAAAAAGATACTGTGACAAGATACGATATTATTTTAATGTGCTGTATTGCCTAAGAGAACAGAAGGTGGCAGTGGATGACTACTGCATGGAGCACTGGCTCCGTTAGTAGTTTAGTGGCAGCCTTGTTATTTAGCTACAAAGGTAATTTATTTCATGTTTCTGTTACCTATTGTACCTCACAGCACTGCTTAGCCAGGAAGGGGTGAGCTGTTCTTTCTGCATCTAGTCTCCACTAGATCCAAAATTAGATTAATTGGCTAATTCTTTCCACAGTATGAATGCTAAGATAAAATAAAATGGTAAGTCTGACTGTTTGCAGAGTTCTGTGGTCTGAAGTGGTGGGATTTCTGGTATTTTCTTATTGTGGGTGACTTTCATGTCAATCCCATTGATGGTTCTGTGGATAGGTGTAGGGTGTATGGTCTCCGTAGCAAGCTATTTTCTGTGTTTTCCCATACTGTTGGACGTATTTGAGGTCTAATTTATGTGATAGATCTGGAAGATCTCAGTGTTGAAAATACATTGAACTTTTCCAGGCTGAGAAATCTGTCTTTCTCACTGACACTGAAGTGATTTGCTCCTTAATATGACCCCTCTCCTAAAACCTATGGCCTGGTTACATCTCAGGACTCTCTGGGAAAACTCAGGGTGTGATCTAAAGGGAAGCTTTTGGCACTTGAAATGGAATAGTGGAATTTAGGTAGAAAATGGGTGCACAATTTCAAAACTTTGTATGCTGTCGGGTAAGGTAAACTCACTTGGGACCTGCAAACAGGTCTAACGCTGAAAAGCCTTTTTCACTTGAGCTTCTGTAAGTATGCATAAGTGCTCTGTGAATGGGTTGTGCAGTTGCAGTCTTATTAAATATGGTAACACAATAGCTAGGACAGTCACAAGAGTGATGTAACCCTGGATTTCAGAATATTTTCTCCATTAGTGTGACCAGCTTTGCTGCTGCTACATTTGAATGGAGATACATTGCAGTCTGCCCTGAAAGCATAAAATACGCTTTTTAGTGCAGAGAGGTATCTACAAGTATAGGTAGTCAGAAATACTCGCCTAACTCTCAGTGACAGAGCTGGCAAGCTCTATCCTGTGAGAATTGCTTTTGCGCCAGAATGCCCAGCACGTTGGTGCCTTCTGTTCCCCAAGGCTGGGTGGCCTTAGCTGGATGTACTGAGTTTTGAAAAAAAACTCAGTCTAGTGAAGAAAATGACTTCTCACAGTTGGAAGGACATACACCACTAGAAATACATAGAGCCTTTGATCCCATCAATGTACAGGCCCATTTTCCACTTCCAAGAGTTGTGGTTTAAGGTTTTACCAATAATCTTTAAAATCTGCATGGAAGATAATCTGTTCTTGAGAGAATTTGTCACAACCTTGTGTCTTGGAAGAACAGTGGAGGTAAACTCCGAAGCAGTAGTGCTTTAAACAGAAGTAGTGAGAGACTCAGAAGCTACAGCTAATGCACGTTCTGCTGCTGTCCTAGTTGTCGTGAGAGTCTTGAGCATCTAGAAGAGATTACCAGTCTCCAGGAATTATTCTACAACATCTTCATTTTTAATTAGTGAACTAGTTTAATGAGCAAATCATACCATGCTGGTTTTCTCTTGTTATGAGAAGAAGATGATTTTTTATCAGTCTCTCTGGCTGTTGGTGATTAACCTGAAGAACCATTACCCTTACTGTTGAATGTAGCTGGTCTTGTGAAGTTTGCAGTATACGTCCCTGTACGATGTGGATGCTGTGGACTGTAGATGTCATACTTTTCAGGCTGAAAATGTGGATGTGCCTGCGTTCTCCCTCCTAGGGGAGTTTTGTGTGCCTAATGAATGTGTACGCTTTCCTGACAGATGCAGGAGTTCTCAGCTGCATCTTCTTCCAGACTTCCCTCATTGTACTAGGGCTCTGACATGGTTGAATGTTGCATATAAGAGCATCATGAAATGCTTGTGACATTTGGTATTTCAGAATACCCTTTCCTTGGATTACAAGGTATCACTGATTGATATTGGGCTGGTAATAGAGTACCTTCTTGGTGGAGCTTATCGGAGCAGCTATACAAGGAAGCATTTCCGAATTCTCTACAATGATCTCTACAGAAAACACAAGGTAACTTCTGTGAAATGGCTACCACTGGTCACCAAGAAAAGCCAAAATGTGACACTTGAAAATAGCTCAGGTTGTCATTGTGGTTGGTCTGAAGAGCATCAGTTAAATGTATACCATGCTTGTCTGTTTTATGAATCTCTCTGCCAGCTATGGGGAGCTTGCAAGTAAAACAGACAAATCCCTCCCCAAACTCCTCCCTGCCCCCCCAAGACCACAAGTGATTGTTGAATTAACTATTAGTTCAGTAAATTTACCTTTGTGTTCGGTAGCCGGGTTGTGTTCTTGTCTGTCATCCATCAATAAAGATCGACAAGGCTGTACCAACCACCATTTTCCCTTTTGCGAAGCAGTTGCATGTTTCTGCTCTTGCGACTTGAACCACATCACAGAAATACTGAATTCAGCAGGCATTGAACTAGACTTAGATCATGTTGGCATGGCATAGTGAAGAGCAATGTGGAGACCCCTGACCCAAATGTTGAGCAAATGTCTTATCTTTTAGAAGCAGCTCAGTGCTAGTGGCACATCTTCTTGCCTGGGCCAATGAGCTGTGTTTGCCTGGCAGAGCTTTTTCCGTGACGCGCTGGTCATCACAGGGGAAGTGTCATGCTGGATGTGCCAGGCTGCACCCATGGTGCAGTGGCTTTGCGTAGGCACAGAGTTGTGCTTGGACATGTGTGCCATTCTGCACCTTCTAGACACTTAAGGTGTTTCACTGTATGGCATCGCATTGTGCCATGTCTGCATATCAGTAGCATCACCTCTACCAACACACTGCCTCAGAACAACAGTGTGCAAAAATACTAGCACTTTTATTTTCCCCTTTGACTTTTCAAAACCAGTAACTTGAAAACAGCCTAAACTTCTCAATAAAGAAGTAGCCAAGTATCATTCCCAACATCACAGAAGGAGCAGATTTACTGCCTAAGAATTCTCCCTGGTTTTCGGAGTACAACTGGGCTTTGATTAAAGTATTTCCATATGTTAAAAAGCAAACAATAAAAACCTCTCATCCCCATGCTTTCATGACTAATAGAAGAACCTCAGGGTGATCAAGGAAAATGAGAAGAAATAATGAACACTGTTACTTGGAGTGAATAGAAACACAGTGGCAGAGCTTCCTGTGTGTCACTGGCTTAATGCAATGCTTAAAAAGAGATATCTGAGCAGTTGTAATGCTCTTCACTGTATCCTCATGAAATATGACAGTAACAGGGATGGGTGAAACCACATGATCATATAACTAGGAACTGC
>NW_009185749.1:15842-53117 GCF_000690835.1 Fulmarus glacialis | reverse complement strand
AGCGTCAGTGATTCAGCTGGTAACATTCTTCCCTCTCAGTCAACACTGAACAAAATGCCCAGGGATGCTAGGCGTGCCATCCTTTGGAGGAAATGGTCAGCAAAAAGTACAGAGAACTTCTGTCTTTTAGAGGGTTTATGGCACTTTTTATAAGGGTAGGCAGTCAGAAGAGGTGTTTGGTGATTCCAATCTGGTGCAAGCCCTGTTATTGTTGTAATTGGTGGATGCTATTGGTGAAATCAGTATTTTGAATTTAGAGATTCAGAAAAATACATATTTTTTAAATTAGATGTGAAGGCTGTTTTTAACTTGATGGTATAAGTTCCAGTGGTAGTTATAGTGATTGCTGACTCACTAGTCTTTGAGTAACATCAGTTTCTACAGGCACCATTGCAATCAGAGATAAGTACAGGCATACTTCATCTCTAATTTGCATTTCTCTCCTTGTGTTTTATGGTATGCCTTTGGATCTAGAGAGTGCTCTCCAGCTTTTCTCAGAGCCTGTCTCATTCCCTTCATCAGAGTAATCAGACAGGTAGCAGAATGGGATCTGCTGAAAGTACTTTGCATTCTCAGTTCTTCAGAACTGCACAGCCTTACAAATACAAGGTAATATAATTGCTTGTTCTATACTTTGCTTAGGACATGTTAGGCTGCTAATCGTTTTATTGAGAGATTTTAGACATGTTGGTCAGGCTGTTGTCATAATTCTACTTAAATTCGAGTGGAAGCAATGTTTTACTGCTCACTGTTCATGAAGTAGAGGTCTTGCAATTTTAATGTTGAAATCAAGCTCAAGCTCCTCCTGTGATACCTTTTAACTTCCATCCATTTGTTGCTAAGGGCTTTCATTCACTGAAATGTACTATCACCAAACTTCTGAACATCAAGCATGGGTGAAAACTCTTCTTATTTGGAAGCAACAGTAGGAATTTTCTGACTTTCCTGATGTTTTCTCATGATTGCTTATTAAAGTAGCTACAGTAAGCCTGCTAAGAAGAGATGCAGTTCTGATATCTGGAAAATAATGGCAGAGTATTTTTATTCAAAGAAAGGATGATAAAAGAGCAAAGATTGCCACATACACATCTCTGACAGACAAAATATAAAGTAGGGTGAATTTAAATGGCTTTATTGGAATTAGTCTGAGACAAAATGAACCCATTATAGCACTGAGACAACCTCACTTATACCAGAAAGACTTTTTCTTTGCCTTCAATGGAGAAATATCCAGACACGAATGTATAGCAAGTTTACATTACAAGTATGGCAGACAGTAAAAGTCATCTTTAAGTATCACAAGTCTATGGTGTATGTTTCAGTCTACTGATTGCTTTTTCTCCTGTCATGACACAAGTATAAGAAAAGAATGACAGTAGGATCCTGGTATCACATGGTTTGGAGGCTGCCCAACACTATGGAAGGGGAGGCTATGAATGCCACGGGTACAGAGCAAGTGTTTTTCCTCCACTAATGTTACCATCTTCTTAGCATTGGTAATCTGAATGTGATCCTAGCTGTGGTTTATGACTTACTTAAATGTATATAATGATCTAATAGTTTGCTACTTGCAATTCAGATTTGCATGCAGTTTTAATTACGTGAATCTGAACCTCAACCATTCATTGAGATTTTCTTTTTTTTGAAAAACAAATTTATAGGAAAGATCCACTGCTTTCCATAAGTATAAGAAGAAATCAAAAGAGGATATAAACTTTGCAGAGAACTATGAGACATCTGGCTTTATCTACCCCTATAATGACCTCCTGGTTTGGGCAGTATTAATGAAAAGGCAGAAGATGGCAATGTTCTTCTGGCAGCATGGAGAGGAAGCCATGGTGAAAGCCGTTGTGGCTTGTAAGCTCTACAGGGCGATGGCACATGAAGCTACACAGAGCAACATGGTGGATGACACTTCAGAAGAACTCAAGAAGTATTCAAAGTATGAGTTCTCCCTTCGCTTCTGTTAATAAAGTTCTGCAGTGCTTAGAATGGTTAGATATTTTCCTCATCCACTAAGAGTTTGTAAGGTTAGTGGTGCCATGGACTTCGGAGTGTAAAAGAAATACTTTCAGCTGCCTGCTATTCATATTATATAATGGAGCTATGTATTGGAGCTATGTATTGGTGTGCAGTTTGGTTGAGAGTCAAAAGAAAGCTATTAGCATGTTACCTAGTTGCATATTTGAAAATTAAAATACAGGTGAGTAATGCGTGGCTCACTGTCTGCTAAATGGTCAAGGTGAAGACTGAAATTTCCCTTACAGCTTCCCTTCCAGTTCAACTTGTTAAAAAGCCATATGGCACATATGTGTTGGACTTTTCAAATCTGTAACGTGGTAATGAACAACCTACAATCAGCACTTAAATTCTGCTCTGTGTAAGACCTAAAGAAAAATGTATGCTGAAATAACTGAGTGAATAAAAAATGAAGTAGACCAAGAATTTTCTTCAAGTTTGTAGTTTCATGTTAGTGTTTTCTGGTAGTTTTTCTTGTTAATGACATATTGTATGCTTTGTAGACATCATGCCTCAGATTTGGAGTACAATAAGGTGTGCTGTCTTGTTTTGTATGCAGCTCCAAAGCTTAATTTAAAGGAAGGTGTATATTCCTTGAGGAGTCTTCCCTATAGAGATGGTTAAGAGCCAGCATAAAAGAAGAGGTTTTTGCAACTGCCTGCAATGCTTGCCCACAGTGGTCATGAGTCTGTTGTCAAAGGAAATACACAGAACTTTGTAGGACCCATTTTGGTTGCTGAGTGAGATTAAGAACAAAACAAATAAAAAAATAGAAAGCAGGATGACCCTAAATCTTGTGATTAGGACTAAATAGTTAGATTTATCCCCCAAATTATTTTTCACTATATATATATTGATAAAGCAACAGGAAAAATGGGAGAAGGCATATTTACCAAAATTGTTAGTTGACCTTTAGTTAATGGAGTTTTCAAACCAACCTCTTCACAGCAGTGATTCTGAGTTTTGACTGATCCCTGTTATATTAACTGTTAATTCCTTTCTGCTCTAGGGAATTTGGGCAGCTTGCCTTAGATGTGCTAGAGAAAGCATTCAAACAAAATGAGCAGATGGCCATGAAGTTGCTGACCTATGAACTGAAAAACTGGAGCAACTCAACCTGCTTAAAACTAGCAGTGTCTGTGGGGCTGCGGCCTTTCGTATCCCATACTTGCACACAGATGCTGCTGACTGATATGTGGATGGGACGCCTGAAGATGCGGAAGAACTCCTGGTTTCGGGTAACATCCCTGTAGCTTTTTCTGAGCATTTAGATGCTGTTTAGATGCTTTATACATGTCTTTGTGGTTATGAACATGTCTAATGCAGCTTCAGACAGATGTGCTTAAGCATGGATTGGAATGCGCACATCTGGGTGCTCCTGTTTTACTTCTTTGCAAAAGCAGCTGTGGGATGACATCAGGAGAATGCATTTTGTGAGTTTTTTTTGCTGTTCCTGTTTTCTCAGCACCCTTCAGTCTCTCCCCACCTGCTCTCGCTGCCCCACATTGCTGGTTCTCTGGCAGAGCTGCTGATGGGAGGAATGCCCTCCGGACATAGGGAACAGTATCTGAAGTATTCCCAGATGCCATGACACTCTTCAAAGCCACAGTCATGAGCAACACACTTCTTTGGAGGCTGTAGGAGTGTGATACAGAGATTCCCCTCACCAGGGCTCCCTCCCAGGCCAGTGAAATTGCACTGGGTTTATGCTGGCACCATGCATGGCTGACTATGGCCTTAGGTCTATGCTATCTCTGCTGAATTAATTTCCTGAATCTTGTGTCTCTCTTTTAGGTCATTATGAGTATTCTCCTGCCTCCCACCATCTTGATGCTGGAGTTTAAAAGCAAGGCAGAAATGTCTCATGTGCCTCAGTCTCAAGACTCCCATCAGTTCACATGGTATCATGGGGATCAGAGCCCAACCAGCTCTAAAGATGCCTCGTCTCTGGTTAGTCTATGATGATCAGTCATTTGTGTGTCAGGATCTGTTTGTTTACCACAGTATAATCCTGAGGAGTGAGGAGAAGGTGATCAGTTGGAAGTGTCGGTGGCCAATACTCAAGAAGTAGGGGTTTGATCCCTGGATTGGATATCACTGAAGTGACCTTGGACAAGTCACTTCATCTGTCCTGGGTATCACTTCCGCACTGGTCATAATGAGAAAATCCTTCCCAAACTCACAGAAGTATAATGAGATTATAATTATCTGTCAGTAACGCAGCTATTTTAGGGCACAAAGCTGCAGATAAATACTTGTGTAACCTTGAATACCAAATAATCTAAGAATGGTTTCATATCATACCCAAAATCACATCCATAAAACTCAATTCAGGTTGCCCAGTCGAGCTGTCCAAAGCAGGGAAACAGCAGTCCATGTCCTGTCCTCTTCAACTCGCTCCTTCCTCCCGCTCTGCCTGATCAGCAGCCTCTGCCCCGCATCTCAGCCGCAGCCTCTCCCCCTCTCCATGGCCATCCTGTGCTCTTAGTCTCTCCCTGAGATTTTGTTTCTTGCATTACATCATAGCCCTTCCAGAGGTCTAGCTCCTGCCCTCCCTGTTGAAAAACAGGGTATCTCTACTTCTGCATCACTCGAGCTTAGCAGAGATGCCATTTAAAGCACAAGAGAAGCACTGTGCTTTTGGTTTAGTCACCTGAACTGAGTCCTGAAACACTCTGCAGGGACCTATGGTTGCGTGAAAGTCCTTCTTAGGCCTGTCTGTGGAGAGTCTCCAGCATAGGCGAAGTCTTTGCCTTTTAAGATCTGAATTCCCCCAGACTTCTGCTAAGCAGAATTGCCTGTCCTTTCTTTTTCTCATTCTCCACAAAGCATTCCTTGAACTGAAAATTTCTGAAAGTTTTCAGTCTGAGGTGGACAGCAGACACAGAGAATTTCCATCCAAAAGGGTAAATGTTGGTGAGGTGCTAACCAATGACAACAGGATTGTCAAGTGAGAGCTGTCAGGCAATCTTTTTTGCTCTGCTCTGCTTATTTTACAGCAGATAAGCATTTTGCTTGGGACCTTCTCAGTTAACTTTCAAATTGTGTAAAATAAAAGAGAGCAGTTTGTTGTTAAGGGCTTTCGCAGCAGCGTGGTAGGCCTGTTGATGCCACGCGTGTGTTTTCTCTCTCTGATGCAGAAAAATGCTCGAAGCCATTATCTCCTGCAGTGCCTGTCTAATACAGTCAGTTCAAAAATGCTTTCTATGGGCTTAGGTAGCAGCTATGATACAGAGGACAGGCCAATTGTAATAATTTGCAGCAGTACCACCCCTGCAGTCTGGCAGAAGGCAACACAGTAACGTGCGCAAGCACTTTTCTGACCTGCCTCAGACAGGGCTGCTTCCTTCCTGCACTAGCAATAAGCTTAACTTCTGATTTTATCTAATATAGAGTGTTGTTTAAAACAAAAGGCTGAGCTATCGCTTTTTCTTAAATGCTCTGGTATGAAATATTATAGAAAAATATACAGAAATTTTCAACAGTATACATGTGCCATATAGAGCATCTTTCACACACACAGTCATAAATTCCAGTGACCTGCTGCAGCTGGAAATTGCACTCTTTCATGGGATAAATTCTCTCCTTCACCTTGGAGGATCTGATGTTAACACGTTGGGATGATTCTGTGTATCAAATTCTCTGGTATAGCACTTTTCTGAGTCTAATGTGATGATGTTTTCCCCTGATAACCCAAGGAAATGTTGTGTAGTAGGGATAAATATGTCACATAAAAATCTGCTATACTGCAGATGTCTAGTAGCAGTAAGTTTTAGCATTGATACTAGCCAAGGCAATTGGTCAGCACTGAAACAAAACTGAACAAGGTTTGCCTTGCCCAGCTATTAGCTGTTGATAGTTCCCCCAGGTCTCCCTCCTTCGTCTCTGAAAACTCCTTTCAGCACCTTCTGGTTTTGGCAGTTGTCCACTGCTGCATGTCTGCAGCTCTTCTTAGGCTTCAGCGGCAATCGGATATTTGTACTTTCAGAGGGGTACTTAGACAAGTGTCAAACTCTGGATACAGAATCAAGTGTTTGCTTTTTTGTTTTTTTTTTTTTTTATTATTTTACTGAAGATAATAAAGAAGTTACCTGTAATTTTTGTAGGCAGGTCTTTGTAAGAGAGTACTTATTTCATCCTCATCTTCTAATCAGGCATACAATACATAAAAAATAGCAATTAGATTCTGTATTTAGAATTTCACTGTCTTGACATTTTCTGTGCAACTGTATACATGAGTGGAAATGTGATGCTCATTCCCTTATTTCAGAATGTGCCACAGTTGTCAGTGGAGTTCTAGCTAACACGGTTATGTCGTATTGGGAGTTGTTATTTATCTGTATTTCACAGATGGGGAAAGTGAGACACACAGTGATTAAGTGACTTTGCTTAAAGACTTAAAGAAATGTGTGGCAGCAACAGGAGTGGATTCAGATCTGCTGATGCCCAGTCCACTGTCTGTACTCCTAAGAACAAACTCTAAATGAGTATTTATAGTGGAAAAGTGTGCATGTTAATTATGGCAAATGAGATGGTTGTAACCAGGCAAAATCAAGCTACAGTAATGGTTTGTATATTCAGAACAAAGCTTAAACATCTATGCCTGTCTTCTCTCTAACAACCTTTGCAATCATAGACGATGGTTTCTTACTTTTAAAATGCTGTTTCCTTTTAAAGAAGGATTATGATGTGGAGAAGGTTGCTCAGAAGTCTGATGAAAGCCAAGTAGACGATGGACAAGGAAACCTGCCTGGCACTAGAAAAATCTATGAGTTCTACAACGCACCAATTGTCAAGTTCTGGTTTCACACGGTTGGTCATCATGCTAGAACTCGGATTGCCAAAACTCTGCTTTGATCCTTAAAATACCACTTGATGCTGCTTTTACTTTGCCTACCATGGATTTGTGGCCACTTAGTGGTGGGGTTGAATGGGAAGACATTTGAATATTTCTCTCGCAATTAAGTGAAAAGTGTTTCTGCTAAAATCATGCAGCTGCATTTAAAAAAAAAAGACAAAAATGAACAAAAAAAAAATTATAAGGATCTAAAGGAAAACCCGAGCACAGCTTTTTACAGTGGTTAATTGCACGTGTAGAGATAGATTTGAAACTGGCCTTAAATACCTTAAATACTTCAGAGATATTTGTGTCCCTTTCTTTAGGAACTGTTTCTGAAGGAGTGAATATTAATCTGTAGGAGATCTTTTGCTATAGAGAAATACACATTTATTAAACCAATTTTTGTAACTAACCCTGTGTCAGTAGAGCTTAGTATGTTTAAGATCAGGCTGCCTGTTGGATTAGACCACCATGTACATAAACTGTTACTCCTTTAACAGGGTGTCGTTAACTGCTTTATAAGTTGTTAATCTATTATCTCAGATACATTTATAGCTTGTCCTAGTACCTTTAAAATATGTGCTTTTCACCTGATACTGTTCTTCCTGTGTTTTGGAAAGTGCTGATTATCCATGAGTAATTCACGTAGCTTTGAGAATGGTTACTTGCTCCTACAGAAGGTTAGGATAAAAGCATAGCACTGTCTTTACATTCAAGTAACGGTGTGCAGATAAAATAATCCGTTTCATATATGGGTTTGGGGCCTGGGTGAACATGCGCTGCAATAGTTCGTCTTCTGCTCCCATTTTTTCAGCACTAAAGCACCAACTTCCAAATGGTGTTTAAGAGTATTCCCATAAAAAAAATACTTTGGAGAACTGGAGGAAAGATTTTGGGCTCAAAAATCTGACAGTGCCCCAGTAGTTTGAATACGTATAGTCAGGCTAATCACCTGTTAATATGTTTGCAGAAATTTGTTGGAGATTTTTGTGCATATGGATTATATACCGTGTGTTTTGTAGATGGCATACATGGCATTTCTCATGCTCTTCACTTACACTGTGTTGGTGAAGATGGAACCAAGACCGAGTGTGCAAGAGTGGCTTGTTATCATTTATATTTTCAGCACTGCTATTGAAAAAGTCAGGGAGGTAAGCTTTTCCTTTCACACTTCTCATCTATAGAGGATGTATTATAAACCAGAGAGTACCATAAACTGAAGAATGCCAAATCCTGCATTCTTTTTGTAGAGGATTCAGCAGAGGAAGGAATTATACAGGGCATTTATTTCTGAGAAGTCTTTTATTTGAAGACCAGTACTTGGGCTTTGAAAATACATCTTAAAGTTTGTCCTTAAATCTCTATTTTTCTGAGCGAAGCCAGTGGTAATGTGCAGGTCGCTTGAAAGTGATTGTGCTGAATTGAAATTTGGAGCCCCAATGTTTCTTAATTTTTTTGAGTGGACCATTAGATTTCTTAAAACTAATATGGAATTTATCTTTAGATATTTACTTTGAGTGTAGACATTGTTATCAATTAATAGGTGTTATGCATAGAATAATCTATGGCTCTCCATCAAGTCTAACTGACCCTCTATAAACGAAACTGGAAAAAAACCACCATCAACTTTTAATGCTGGATTCATTGAGCATGGAAAAATGATATTGCAATCAAAATTAATCACAATTATTTGCAGTTGATTAGATCCGAGCTTCTGAAGATAACTTGCACTCCAAACCTGAGACTGGGGACAAATGCAGCTATGTATTTCCCAAATTATTGTATCTGATCGGACTTATCTTCACTGTAGAATCAGCACATAGTAAACAATAGTAGTATGAATTGTCTTTTAAATGACATTTGAAATGCTGTACTTTTAGAGGAATAAAACTGCAAAAAACCAGTCACAGTTAAAACAGATCACTCAGAAGACTGTGACCTCAGTACGAGAGAGGTGAAGGATTTCAACGGGCAGCAGAAATGCTGGGAATATGTGGAAGCTTGGATAAACATACAAGTTCTGTGGCTGCACGAGATAAAACTGGAAAAATCTACACAAGGATTGTCTAATTGAGAAAAAAATTGAATGTGAAATAGCAAGCACTTTGGAAATCACTGTTGTGCTGTTGCGCTGTTGCATTGTGTTGATGGTGGGACAGTGGAAACATCAGCTCTTCTTTCTAGGATTAACATTCATCGGAGGCTTTGAAATTCATGTCTTCTACTTGATTTTCTGTGTCCATGTACTAGTTCTGTTCTGCTGGCAAAGACTTTGTAGGACACTGTGTCTTACACGTGCAGCTAATTAACTGCTGAGGGCCTTGTTATATATAACTGCAAACCTCTATTTCTCTAGATTGTATCAACTAATTGTTAAAGCCTTAGGCCCTGATCCTGCAACTAGTTCCTCATGTGAGTTAGTCCAGCTGAATTGAGTAGGATCACTTGTTTACATTAATGTGTTCATATGCGTAAATTCTTGCAGGATCAGGGTGTAACTTTTCAAAATCTTTCCTTTGCTTGGTACTTATCAGTGTGATCTTACATAGCGCTGCATAATTGGCCTCACTTGCGCAATGTGCAAAGGTTTTATTTATGGTCTCCCAAAGATTCCACTTCACACATTTGCTCAGTGAGGCTTAAAATCCCTTTGGGGCACCTTACAGTTCAAGGAGTGAACGTTTCATTCTTTACCTTGCTAGTTGCCAGCACTCCTTTTTTTAGCATGTCCTTGGTGGAATACAAGGATCTTTTTTATATTTTCAGTCTGAAGTAAAAGGCATTCATTATTTTCCCATCAGCAAGGTTAGGTTGGTACTTTCCATGACTTAGGGGCTTTTGAAAGGGCTGTTGCAGGTCGTGACCATTCCTCTAGAAAATGCTTGTTAATTTATAATGATACATATGCATAACAGTTCTGTACTGACTGCTTTTTTCTGCTGAGGAATGTGCTCTTTCGTGAATAGGTTCAGGCTCAGAATCCATTTTTCCTTAGGAAGAGCTATCCTATTTGGTGTGGCATACTTGAGCAAAATGACACTATAGATTAAGTACAAACCTCAATTAACGGTGAATGGCAACATGCAGTACACAGGCCTGCAAAAAAAAAAAAGGAAAAAAAGGATACGTACCCAAATATCATGAAACACTTCAGACAGAAAAAGTTAAAGAATGTATCTGTGATGTTAATGGAGTTTCATTGGGGTTTTTTTTCCCGCATTCTACTCAGGTATTTATCTCAGAACCTGGAAAATTCCGCCAAAAAGTGAAGGTGTGGATTTATGAATACTGGAATTTTACTGATTCTATAGCTATCATCCTGTTTATGATTGGTTTTGGCTTGCGCTGGTCTGAACCCCCTGTTCAAACTGCAGGGAGGCTACTTTACTGCTTGGATATAATATTTTGGTATGCTCGGCTCCTTGATCTTTTTGCTGTGAATCAGCATGCTGGCCCATACCTGACAATGATTGGGAAAATGGTAAGTATTATGCTTTGGAGCAGTATTTTTGTAGTTGAGGCGTCTGTTGAGGAACATGTAAAGGTCAAAAGTGACAGAAAAGAATGATGTTCAAAGGAGAGGTCACCTAGTAATTCATAGTGAATGTATTACCTGAAAATACCATGTCGTCTTCTGTTTGTGAGTTGACCATAACCAGATTTCAGTTCTCTCTAATCTATTCATAATTTGAATTTATTCACAAAAGCCATTTCTGCTTCGTTCCTTAGAGAAGGGTTGCATTTGAGTTGAGTTTCTGATCCAGCTCCGTAATAAGAGAAAGAAAAATCACTGTCTCTTGCAGACAGGCTCACTACTATAGATAATTCCCCTAGCTCTTGGAAACTGTCTCATTATTATTTTACATTTCGATTCAAATAATTATATCCCATTTTAGCAGGCAAATTTCTCTGAGATCAAAGTTAATTTTTTTTCTCTTTTGGTATAAGAACTGCTGCTGAAGAGTTGCCTAGTCTTGAGGGACATCTGCAGATTCCCACTGTAATTTCCCTCGGTTATTGGGAACTCTCTTATTAATACTTTTATATTCTGTCTTGCATAGTAATTCTGATTCAGTGTTAGAAGGTAAAATAATTTTCGCTGCTATTCCTTGCTCTCAGTTTGGAAGAAATATTACTGAGGAAAAGCACCATCATAAGGTCTTTGCATTTTTCAAATCTTGCTTAAGATCTTAAGAGGGACTTGAGAGGCAAGTAGGACTTGTGGCCTTTTTTGGTCCAGGATGACTTTAACCTCTATAAAATATTTGGGTAGTCCAGGTCATAAACATAAAATATTTTTATTTCCTCCAGCATATTAGATTATTTGCCCTGTTTTTATATTCTGATTTGTAAAAGTAGTGATTGATACTCTTCCCTAAAATGTATATCTCCTTTATGTATAATTAACACAGCTAATTCTTTCACACAAACGTGTCTTCCAGACAGCAAACATGTTCTATATTGTGGTCATGATGGCCATAGTCCTGTTGAGTTTTGGAGTGTCACGAAAGGCAATCCTTTCACCAGAGGAACCTCCTTCTTGGACTCTGGCCCGAGATATTGTATTTCAACCCTACTGGATGATGTTTGGTGAGGTCTATGCTGGAGAAATAGATGGTAGGTAATTTTCACAGTACAGCTCAACAGCTTAAATTTAATATGTGCAGAAATATGTCCACTTTGGGCTACTAGAGTTTTGACCACATATTGAGTCTATTCTTTCTCAAACAATTTTGATTCCAGTATATATATGTCCTTAATGAGTAATACTGCATGAATAAAGGTTAGAATATTAGTTTCTTTGTTTAAAAAAAAAAAAAAGATTAAGCTTTAAAACCTTCAAATTTAGCTTTTCAAATGAAGTATATTGCAAAGCTCAGAGCAAAGCACATAGGAACTAATACTAAGCTAGTTGATGGTCAGGGGGTCTGGCAGTGAAATGAATTTCCAATTAGGTGAATTCAAAGCTGCTGATCTCTTGGAGAAAAGACTACAACGTTGCCTTAAAATAAGAAAGAATGAAGGGAAAACAAAAAAGGGAAAATAAGAAAGAAAAATTATTTTTCACCATGGTAAGAGTTACCTGGCATCATTCTTAAACAGATAAGCCAGTTGAACATAGGAAAAATAGGACCAATCAGTGTAAATAGGAAAAATGTTGTATTTTGATTATGGCTTTCACCTTGTCTCAGTAAGAGAGAAGAACCAGGTACTCTAGGAGGTATTTCAGCATTACAGATGGAAGGCACTCTCATGCTGCTAAGTAATGGGTACAGGTAAAACAGTCCCTAAAATAGAAAAGTAGGTATGCAAATAGATACAGATATTTGAGATACATAGTTCAGCATAGACCTGATTCATTAAAATAATTTAAGATGTTACATCCATTATTATTGCTGAAACAGTCACATGATGGCTATGTATTTTGGTTATATAAGTCAAAATTCTTTTAATGAAAGCACACTGTTAAATTTCACAGTTTAATCCATTTAATTAATGCTAAACCTTTAGAAATTTGACACTTCCCAAATAAAGCTATGATTTCTCTAATGACTCTTTATGCTGAGGAATATGTCCTGAATTTAGGGCTGCTGCCTTATAAATGTGTTTTAAAATTTCCTCAAAGGTGTAAAATTTGATTACAAATTATAAAGACTGAAAAATATTTATTTTGACAATTTAAAAACATTAAGAGGGATCCCTTAATTACTATCCTTGCTTCATCTCACAAATATTCATAGCCCTTTTGCACGTGAGTTAATATGATCTTACTGAAGCTCTAAAGGAATAACACTCCAGTACTGATAAAGCAGCCTTTGTGCTGTATTCTTTCCACAGTGGAGTCAGTGAACACTTTGCTTTAGGGGTCAAAGATTTGGATTTCAGTTTACTTGAGTGTGTGCCATCTCCCAAATACATTTCAGCTGCATCATTTTTCCCCTTAACAAAAAGTTGGGGTGACTGGCATAAGAACTGATATGTATAAAATGGTGTCTACAGCTTCTGAATTTCAATGGAAACTATGAGGCAGTAGTATCATGAAGACATCTCAGATCTCCTTCACTTGGAGGTAGACTTTTTAGTAGGAAATTTAGTAATGTATCTCCATGAAAGTAACAAAGACTATTCTGTTTCTTGCTGGGGCAAATGAGGAGCACATGCCATTGCTGTGCTCTGCTCTGATTTCTATGCTAACCATGCTCTGTATGTCCTTCACTTTCAGTCTGCGAAACCAATGACGACTGTCCTCCTGGTTCCTTCCTCACACCGTTCCTCCAAGCTGTCTACCTCTTTGTGCAGTACATCATCATGGTCAACTTGCTTATTGCTTTCTTTAAGTAGGTACCATGCTATATTGCTACAAAAGCAAAAGCAACTAATAGATGTTCTGCCAACACTTCTGCAAAAGCCTTTCACCAAAAATGCTCCAGCAGGTTGTTGTTACCCCATCTTCCATTGGGGTCCGGTGAATAAAAAAAGAATGGTGGAAGCGAGAGGGTGGGAGGAAGAGGGTGGTGAGCAGACTCCTAAAATGTTTTAAACAGAATCTAACTCTGTGAAAGTGGACAATTCCAGTTGGCAAACAAGCAATTCAGCTCTGAAGTAATTTGTCCTTTGTTCCTAAAAGTTGTATTTGTTGTGCTGAGAAACTATATAGAGTTCATCATAGGGTAGCCCAAGATTTAAATTGGCAGATAAGTGGAGAAGGTATTCAAGGGAAGAGGATAATGAGTTTGTAGGAGCATGCTCTTCCTTTAGGAAATAATTTGAAAATTCCTGTTGTTTGGTGCAATTTGATATGTTCTAGACTGAAATCTAACTGTAGTATTTTTAACTATCTGCTTTTTAATGTCTGCTGCCAGAGTAGGAAAGATCTTTATAGTAATTCTATAGTAATTCATAGTAATTCTATAGTAATTAATCAATGTCTTTATAGTAATTCCAACCTTTCAAGTTTTACCAAGGAAACTCTTGTAGTGGATCAAGTTCTGTAAAATATTAGTAAAGAGCAGTCTAACCCAAGTAGTTAATTTTTTTTCCCTAGAATTCTAGTATTTCTGGGGAAGAAAAAATAAGCTGTAGGTTAAAAAAAATTCAAATGAAGAAATGTAGTGATTAATATTCAAGAAAACTGAATGATCAAAACTCATTCTATTCCCACTTCCAATTAGAAATCCCTTTCCTGAAATTGTGGCAAAGCATCAATTTTTTTTTTTTAATACACAGCTGTGAAATTGTAATTTGAATTATTTCTAGATTTAAACCTTCAGCAATAATGATATGTTAAATCTTCTGCCTAGTGATTTGATTGTTCCAGAAGTGGGACCAAAAATGCGTATAAGCAATATATTTAATTATGCTCCCAGAAGCAAAGCTGATGTTTTTGGGATTATATACTGGGTGTGTAGTATGTTGATGCAACTGAAATTACAGTGCCAGAAACTACCAAGTTGCTTTCCTGTACTTGGGTCTATGATAGTAGATACAGGAAATTATTCAGTGCAACAACAGTTACGTTTAGTAACATCATGGCTCCAAAGAGTACCCTGCAGAAGAATCGCTCGTGTAGCTGCCTCTTGCAGCAAGTATTTTGTTTAGGGGGAGTGCACTGAAGAGCAGCAGAACCGTTTCGTTAACACTTTTCCCTTAGCCTGACTCCTACATTTAATCCAGTCCAAAGAGGCAGACAATGTTGAATTCTCAGTTAGGCTATGTATTAAAGTTTAAATAATCTGGCCGAGATTTCAAAGCCACTTCAGGGATATTTTTTGCCCAGTTCCCATTAATGTGAATGGGAATTGGATCTCCAAATCTGTTAGGCAGCTTTGAAGATCTCATTCTCAGTGCACTAGCTGCAGGCACATGCTGCTGCTTTTTTAAATGAAAGTTGCTAAGCTGATTTACCTTACTGGAGGGACTTTTCTTCACTGTCAAATTAGATGTGTAGACAAGCATCTTGTGCTGTATTGGGAGAATTCCTCACAGGAGTGTTTTACCCTCCTTCGCCCTCTATCTCTCTTCTCAGTAATGTTTATTATGATTTGAAATCCATATCGAACAACCTCTGGAAGTACAACCGGTACCGCTACATTATGACCTACCATGAGAAGCCATGGCTGCCTCCACCTTTCATCCTCCTGAGCCACATTGGACTTCTGATAAACCGCATCTTCCACCATCGGCCCCCAAATGAGCTGGATCAAGAGGAAGGCGACGTTGGACTAAGTAAGCAGAGCTAAGCTGGGGACCAAAAGAAATAGCTGATGAGGAATGTTTTGCCAGCCTCCCATCATTTTGTAGCTCAATTCCTAAAAAAAAAAAAATTCTCTGGGTAGGAGGCAGTTTTTATTTTCAAAACTGAATGTAACCTACCAGTGTGAGAACTCTTGTAGGAAAAAGCGACTAGGGGAATGCTTTGCTTTGTATTTGGCTTTTGCTCTGCTACTACTGTGCATCAGTCAAACTACATCACAACTCTGAGCTGAAATAAAGTGACAGCAGCTTTTTCTGTAGGATAGAATAGCATTATTTTGAAAGAAAATAAACAATACCGGAGGTATACATTTCTGTACATTTGTCCTGAAAAGACCAACAATTCCTTTTTAATTGCCCAGAGAAAGTAGCCGCAGAGCCCAAGGATAGAGGAGATCCAGTGATAGCAGATGCAGAGAGAGAGCATAGGGGCCTCCCACCTTCTCACTGCATCCTTCCCTTTGTGTACTGGCTCATCACTGCACTTTAACCCCACCTCCTTCACCCTTCCCAACCTGGTCTTCTCCATCCCAGGGTCCTTCCTAATGGCTCTTCAAGGCGATGCCAGTTCCCTGTCCCACTGTCGCCAGCTCCTGCAGCTCTGCCAGGAGCAGCCCTAGCCATTGTGTGGAGGGGACCACAAAATGGTGGGATGAGAATTCTCAGTAGTGGGGCTTGGTGGTTAGTGGGGTGAGGCAGGGGAATGGGGAGGAGGAGAGGGTGGTGGCTTATTTAAAAAAATATTGGGGAACATTGGCGCATGGTATTATACAGTCTCATCCTTTTTGATGTACAAGTACATCCTTGATGCCTAATCACAGAGGTGAGCAGAGCCTGCCTATGTTATGCTTCACTTAGCATTTTCTCTGCTGAACATGAAGATGCCTGAAGATATCTGGCACGCTCACAGGTGGTTACAGAGTTAAAAAGTGGGCTTAACTAATCAATGCTGAGCCGCTTTGCTGCTGCTCCCAGGCTCAGCTCCTCCATCATGACTGGATGCATCAGCCTTGCCTTTGAAGTATCACTGCTTATTTTCTGTGCATGCATAGTATAAGTCACTGATGTAGCGTGGAGGGTGTCTTACTTGTAAGGTGCGTTAGGCACAAGGAAAACTGAAACACTGTCCTTGCACAGAAGAAAGCTCATGCCTTGCCTACACTTCTTTCAGAAAGAGACTTTTTTCCTGTTTATGTACCTTTATGTCCCTTTTCTATATGCCTATGCATTGCTTGATAAGTTTCTTCTACTTAAATTTTAGTGTGGTTATAATTAACTGGTTTTAGCAATGAGGATCCAGTGCCACCCTGTGGAAAATCAATGAAAATACCAAGATACAGAGAGTAAAATCTTGGAGGCAAGAACACCGGTGGGTTAGGTGGGGAAAAGAGCCTAGGAGGTGATCAAGTCTCATTCGGAGTGAGAGGGGGACCCCAGAACACTGTGGCGGGCTTCCCTGCTGAGCTGTGTGTTGCAGCCAAGTACTACATGCTTGTAGCAAACACTGCCGTGTCGCTTGGCACAGATACTCCCCTAGCAAGTACAGTGAGGACACTGGTATGTAAAAACGGAAAGAAAAAAGGAGCTTGGAAGATGTGGAGTTTGGATCAGAGAAAGCTTTCTACCGTGTGCATTTCTTCATACTGACTTATAATCGATCTGTTCTCTCAGAAGTCTTGGTGTGCTAGAAGAATCGCATCAGGAGCAGCCCAAGCTGTGGAGTTTTAAACTTTTGAATGTGTTCTTTTTCGCCCAGTAATCTTGCTTAATGTTTTATGCATATGAACATGTGAAGCAATTAGGTGAAAAAAAGCTTTGTAGCTTTGAGTACCTGAAAGGACTGTAAAAAAAAGGTGACTAGCCCTAAATGCATGCCTGGACCAAATTAGAGTGAAATCTTTGTAAGTCTGACATATCTATATCTAAGTCTTGTGAGTCACACATGTATAACAAAATACAGGGGAAAAATTGGGAGAAAATACATCTTTGTGAGCAGCTATTTGAATATGTACTTTTAGGCTTTAAGAGGGAGTGCACTGGAATTTTTGTCAGTGTGGTTTTGCTCCCTGTCTAAGGAAAGATAAAAAATACGTTTACATGTATTTGGCATGTTAAGTCTTTATACATAAGCCCAAATTCATGGAGTTAGGTCTGATTCATTCTTGTCAAGGGAGGGGGAGGAAACCTGTTTTGACAGTTTTCTTTTTTCCACATGGATGCTTATAAACAATTGCATTTGTCAGCATGCTTCATGCCAACTCCTACCTCCTTTGTTCAGAGCTGTACCTGAGTGATGAGGAGTTAAAGAAACTCCATGACTTTGAGGAACAGTGTGTGGAAAAATATTTTCATGAGAAGAACAAAAGCCTGAGTTCCAGTGACAGTGAAAGGATCCGTCTGACAACAGAAAGGTGTGTTTTGCTGCAGATTTGTGCTCTTTGTATACATCTGTCATACAAAAAGACTTTGATAAGCTAATGCTTTTGGAACAGGTTTTGGCCACTGTGAACGTGAGGAGCAATAACATGCATAGGCCTTGCTAATTTGATGGAAATGTAATGTATCCGTTTGAACTGCATGGCAGGCCTGGCTGGGAAGCCTTGCTGGCAGAATTGCATCCCCAGATGTGTGCAGTGTGCAGGTGGCTGAAGGGCTACAGTCAGGTGTTGCTCAGTTTCACTTTTGCAGACCAGGTAGCACCACGAAAACACGCCAGAATGGCATACAATACAAATTTTCATCTAAAGGCTTAGCAGTGTAGGAGCACTGTGAGAGTATTGTTGTGATTGAGTATAACTGCTGTTTACAGAAATAACCATATAATCATTGTAGCATTATCTGCAATGTAGTGTCTTGGTTTGCAAAATGCCAATACACAACTGTCAACGGGGTTTCAAAACTCTCAGTATTGGCTTAATTTAGCTTTCTATTGAAATCAATGGCGAAGCTGCCATTAAGTTTAATGGGAAGACTTAAAGAAAGTGAGCACTGTGAAAAGTGTTACTGAATGCCAATACTGATCTCAGCTAATAAATTTGTTTTGCCTGGAGAAAGATAGCCTCTTAATCTTTGACTGTTCATAATCTTATTTTCTGCATACTAAAACGAAACACACAAGCAAAATGAATGTCCCCTGTAAAAGTAATAAAATAAGTAGCTTTGTTCAAAAGCTGCAGAATTGATTACAGCAAGAAGACTTCATTTAGTGGATAAATATAGAACTGGAAAGGAATTTTTTTCTGAGTGCAAAGGTGAAACACCACAGCATTGCATAACATTAATACAAGAAATTAATTTAGATGAATAAAACATTTTGGAACACTGGTCTTTGATTTTATTCAGCTGTTGGTTAAATACTACATCTTTTAGTTACTCAGTGACAAAGGAAAGGAGCAACTTTTGCATATTGCCTGCAGCTAGCTTATCATTGTCTTAGTGATAGAGCACCAGAGAGAGTATCTTCAGGAAACATGAAGATAATGATTTGGTTAAAAGGATATCATTCCAGGCCAAGAAGTTCTTGCACTGTTCACTGGGGATTTGAAGACCATAAAAAAAGGCTTTCCTTTTTGGGCAGTTGAAATTTAGCTGAAGATAACTGATGGCATCAGACATACAGAATCTGTTCCCAGAGGCCAAATAGGTTGTTGGGAAGACCCTTCTTCCCAGAAGTCTCCAGTATTTGAGAAATGCAAGAGTATCTGTAGGTTTGTGTGAACCTTGTCCTTCTCATGCTTGCACAAGAAATGTAGAAATGCAGGATGAATGGCTAACAAGAAGTATACTTTACAGCATTTTACATTTACAGCAATAGCCAAGGCAGCATTTCCAAAGCTGTGTCCTGCTGGCCATGGTTTAGTAGTTCTATGGCAAGAAATGGACATTAGTAGAAAACAGCAGTTTTAAAAATAGATACTTCTTGAGGAAAAAGCCTGTTTTCTTAAAAGTCACTGGCTGTTGGCCCGGTAATCTGAATGACATGTTGTAAGTCCGGATGGCTTTTGTCAAATATAGATATTCGTGGGAGTGGAAGTCACCATTAAAAAAAAAAAAAGGGCTGTTTGAAACACTGACTTTTTGAAATCTGTTAATGGCTTCCTTCATCATCTGGCAAGCAGAAGTGAAGATCTATGTTTTGGTATTTTAATTATCTTTTCTTTTTCCACCTAGAGTGGAGGAAATGTTTCTGCAGCTTAAAGAAGTGCATGCGAAGGTATTTTATATCAAGGAGTCTTTACTCTCCCTGGACAGCCAGCTAGGACATTTGCAAGACCTGTCGGCCTTGACAGTGGACATCCTGAAGGTGCTTTCAGCTGTAGACACCTTGCAGGTGGAAGAAGCCTTACTGGCTGACACAAAACATCGAACCTGTAGGAAGCTGCCCCATAGCTGGAGCAATGTGCTCTATTCCAAGACCTTGAGCAGCCTGGAGTGTTTGTATGACAAGAAGTACCACTACTACAGCGTGCCACCCTCCCTCTTACGGAGCTTGGTAAGGAGTCAGTGGCCATCAGAGTGCAAAGACCATGTATTGAGGACTGAGAGTAACAAGGTGGTAGAAGACAGCACTCGAAAGATAGAAATAGAAAGTGACACACTCACTTCAGGCGTATCCTCTGAGACTAAGTCAACCCCTAGATATGGACAATTTTTGCTGGTGCCTCCTGACCATCAGGGAGGATCTTTTTCTGAGGATGTCACCTTAAATTTGTCCTTTTTGAGCACTCCTGCCAAGTACAGGGATGATGCATTCAGAGATGAACTGCAAAGTAGCATTGTGGTGCAGCAAAACTTGCGGACTGTCAGCCTCATTGGAAAAGAGCCAGAAGATTATCAATGGAGTCAGAGAGACTTTGTTATTCGTTTGCCATCTGAAAAGACTCATGCTGTAGAGGCTGATCATCCTCTTGGTCTCCAGCCATCGCTGGACATTGAAGAGAATGCAGCACCCTCCTGTGATGACAGGGAAGAAACTGAAGGTGGTTATGTGAACTGGGGATTCTCTGAAGGTGATGAAAAAGGGGTTTTCAGCTCAGGGAAGAAACAAAAGAAGGCCCTGTGCATACATTCCACCTATAACAGTGACTGCAGTTGCATGGGTAGTCCTCCCAGGCATGTCCAGATAAAAGAATCTAAGTCCTTCTCCTACAACTCTGACAGCTCACGTCACAGCAGCATCATCTCTCAGAACAAGCTAAAACGCAGCACCTCCTTCTGGATTAGCCCACCCTGGAAGGACTGGAGTTTCTGCAGGAGCAACAGCTTACAGTCCCCTAGGAAAGAGAAAAGAGAGAAAACCTGCAATGCCATAGGTGGTAATTATAAAAAACCTGTACAGTATCTTTTACTGGGGAGCCCAAGACATTATAAAAATTGTTCCTTTGCACCCAAGAGGTATTAGCTGCAGTTGAGGGTAGTAGCAGAGAGTCCAGAGTTACTCCTTCACTTTCTTTGTGCTGGGTCTGACTGCTGTAGGGAATTTCCAAAGTGTGCCTGGTACCCAAGCTGCACCACACTTGTGTGTCAGCCACCCTGATTCTCCCCATCTCATGGGATCCCTATGGCTGTGGCTACACAGCTGGGGTGACAGAGGGACCGTGCTCGCTCTGGGGAAGTCTCCTGCCCTGCGAATGCAATGCAAGGGTTGCAGGAGCCAAAATAAATGTCTCTCCCTAAGAGAGACATTAGCAGTATCATAGGTCAGATGGATGCATGGAGAATGAAGAGGTATATATTTTTGTAGCCAGTTTAAAACCCTCCCTGTCCACCACCAAGTTTACTTACCAACAGCTAAAGTATAGCAGATTCCCGTTCTAAGTATGAATAATATGAGAGGATAGATAACGTTTATTGTTTTGTATCTTGTGATGGTGCACATCTTTGCACTGAACTGCATGAGTATTAGCTTTAGGTGTCACAAGTCTTTCTCAGCTTGCTTTGGAGATCTGCCAATTCTCAGTCTTATCAGATCTTCTCATAGTAAACAGAAGCTCTGTAGCTTAATGGTGTTTTTTGACTCTCCCACAGAGTCTTTACGATCCAGTGAGCTACCCCACAGTGAGGCAACAAAAGCAAACCAGCAAAACAGCGACAGAAAGTCTGGGAGAGGAAAGAAGAATCAAAAACCCCTTCAGGTGCCGGTATGTGCAGATACAAGAGAATCACATACCCCATAGCTGTCTTTTTCATTCATTAACAGCAGTTCTGCAGTGTGGCTTAGTTGAAAATGTATAGATTTAAAATGCTGCGCAGAAATTAAGGTGTGTTTTTTGTGTGTTTTGGTTCAATTTTCTTTTTGTTTGAATGTGTGGGATTTCAGTTTTGAATGCGTTGAAGTCCATGGACTTTGCTAGATACTATACCAGGAGTATTATTGATTTTACACAGAAAGGAATCAGTCCTTGCACTTTAGCTGGCAGTAGGACTTGGGGAGGCTTCATATGATCTACGATAGACTGAAGGAGCGGTGAGCCACATCCAGGCGGTGTGCAACTGTAAACAAGCAAGCCAGGCCTCGTAATGTTGTCTCCTGCCTGCAAGAGTCCTGCAGTGTTTTCTCTGAATCCATCAAACATTTAGCACATTGCAGACAGCATATTGATTATGTCATATGTATGGGGCAACTTTCGTATCTGTATGTATGTGTACATATATAAAAATCTATTTATAAATTTATAAAGAGATTCCCAGGATCTTTGTCAGCTGGAAAGAGTTATCTCTGTTTAATGAGATGAAAACTGAAGACTGATTTGTTTATGCAACAGGTCTTAGACTTCAACTTTGAGACCTAATACCTCTGAAGATATTCTGAGGGACTTCGAACTTTGTTTTAAAAAGCTGTAGTGCTAGGTCTTTTATCAGTAGTATTTACTAGACAGAAGCAATGTGTCTTCTGCAGCTTGTAACAAAAATGGAAAAATCTGTTTCTCAGTTGGGAGCAAGTTCATTCACTGGCATTTCAGTGATGCTCTGGAAGGCCACGTCATAGGCTGTCAGATGAACTGCAGAGGTGCTAGTCATTGTATAAATCGAGCATTGTTTTGTCTGTGTCTTGCCAGGTGATTAGAGTGGATGACTGTCCCCAGAATACCCAAGTGAGCTCAGAGCCTGCAGAGATGAATGTCTGGGATGAGCAAGAGAAACAGAGCAAGAACTGGCTCACTGTGTCTAATTTCAGTCAGCTAAGTATGTGATATTTTGCAGACGGTGAAATTTAGAAAGGCTTTTAAAAAGAAGCAGTAAATAAAAATTTACAAATTCAAAGTGTCATCCACCACTTTCACCTCATGGCATAATTTTACAGAATTAGAATTAGGTTGCAGGCACACACGACTTGGTTATTTGCTGTGTCATTGCAGAGACAAAAGGACCATAGGTTGGATGGAAGGTCAGTTAAATCTTTCTGGGATTGCTGCCTGTCTCGTGTGGGAGATAGGAGAGTACTAATCCATGGGAATAAGTGGGAAGCAAGGAGGATGATATCTTTGTGTCCTCTCCTGAGGTGTCTTCTAAAGCGGCATCCTGGCTAATTGCAAAAATAAATTCTCTTGTGAATTTCTTAGGGCATTGACACTCACAGGCAGTGCTGCAGTACTGTATCTGCTGGCAGATCCTCTGCATGCATTATTCATTACTCATTGCTCAGAAACATATCCTCCAAAGGGAAGAAATGAATTCTTTATTATCTCTGTTGGAATGAAAAGGGAATGGCATTCTTACTCTTCTTTTAGTAATTCTCCAGCTCTTTCATTCTCAGAAATCCTTGCATAGTTCATCTTATCTTTCAGCTTTGCTGTGATGCAGCTCACTGGCTTCATCCTGCGAGCTGCTGGGAGAAGCACCAGGGAATGCTGTGACTCAGCACAGCATGGTCTGAAAAGGGCTGTGCTCCTCCAAAATCTACTGAAGAGAATGGAAACAGTCTGTTTTAACCCTATGAAATTATGTTATTGCTTTTATAGACCATTATATGTTCGCTGGGGCAATATGGTATATAGGTGTTTATTTTATAGCACTGCATAGGTGTTTGTAGGAGTAGAGCTGTTCATTTACACTCTGGAAATAATTGACACCTGCTCTTTTGTCTAGGTTTGGAACGTCTTAGTTATATGCACCAGAAAATGAAGAATCAAGACATCACTAGGCATACCATACCATTCTGTGATTACCTGAGGCATTCTCGAGAGGTAAGACCTAAGATTACACATCCTAGTCCATAGTTTTTTCTGGGATGAGCCCAGGGTAGCTCTACTGATGTCCCTGGACTAGCCACTATGGGTTCTTTGTCATGAAATACCTCTTGAGAGATGAGAAACTTGGTGGTCTGCTGGCATAGTGCATGTGTTGAGTAAATGAATAATTTAACAGCTGTTAATACTCTATTAAGATTATTGAAGTAGGATATTAAATTATTGAATCACAGAGTGGTTCTGAGTATGAAGAAGTTGGTCAGAAATGGCGCGCGTGTTGATGTTTCATTAGGCAATGAGTGAGCACACAGCTTGGTCTTGAACCTGTGGGCAGAACTGGTTAGCAGAGTGAAGTAAATTTTGGAAAGTTAGCTACATAGCTCTTAATCTATGACACAGAAATAGTTATTTCTTGCAAAGCAGGAGTTAAATATTGATAATAATTGCAAAGTTTAGATTTCTTAACCACTGGCTTATAAACACCGTCTCTTATTATTTATTAGAATTAATTTGCAGCTCCATAATGTAAATGTCCTCTGCCTATGTAAATCAGCATAGGCTCCTTGACTTTGATGGAGTTAGACCTGAAGACTGCGGGCAGGAATCTGGATTATAGAAACTTCTATCTGTTTTAAAATGATGTAGCTAATGGAAGAAAATGTATCTTTCAATACATTGCGTAGGGGTGTCTCAGAGGTATGAAAGGAAATTAACAAAGAATAAATTAAGAGAAGGAACTGTGAAATAATCCTTTCCCGTTCCTTTTTCAGCAGCACCCTTCCTTGCCAGTTTTACTTGTAGCACTCTTATTAAAATGGTGATCTTTAAAAGCCTAGCTTATTTTTCGCTGTAAAAGCTATGAGTTGCTTTTTTTTTTTTTTTTTTTTGAACAAAAATAAACCAGATATAGTTTCAGATCTGCTGTTCTGAGTGCTGTAGAATTTGAATCCCAAATACAAGGGAAGAAAGCTTGAATCTAAATTTTAAAAATGGCAGGTTTTTGTATGAAAGAATGGAGAGAGGGAGAGAAATAGAAATAAATTTACTGATTTTGCATTCTGTAAAATCTGAACTTGGAGTCTAAATCAATAAATCTTTGAAATGTGAAACACAGGGTCAGACAAGCAAAATAAAGGTACAGTCAAGGAAACTGTGTGAAAGGAGCAAGTAATCTGGTGCTTCAAAACTCATATTAAGATGTCTTGTGTAAAACTCAAGGGTGGGATTTTTAAAGTTCTCAGAAAAATTCCACTGATTACAGCAGGATTGGAGTTAGGCTGAAACTAGTCACTTCCAGAACTTTAACTTCAAATTATTTATTCTTTCAAGATACAGCCTCCAATACCCGCTGAGTCGCTATGCCTCTTCTTAAGTCCTGTCTGGGTCATGAGAGTTTATGTATATCGCTGAGATGTAACAATGTTGCGGCATCCAACTGTTCCACTTGGAGTATGATATATTTTAAAGAAATGTATTTTTCCTGAAGTGGTGCTTCTCAGATTTACCCATTGAACACCAGTGGTTCAAAAATCCCTCCTGATGGGTAGCAGGGAGCAAAGCAAGGGTGTGTGTAGGAAGGTTTTCATTTTGTTAAAAGATTTTTTCATCTGCAAAGCAAGCTACAAGGTGAAAATACGAGTGGAATAAAAAAATTGTGAGTTAAGTTTCAGATAATATTTAAAGCTGAATTTTAGTTAATTTATCTTTAAACTTTGTCATCTTTGAACTTTTTGGGGGGGCTCTTTCTTTTGAGGATTGAAATCTTCCTGACTGCTATTCAGAAGGATAATCCCATTTCTGACTAGCACATTAGGAGGACCCGGCTGGCCCAATTTTCCCTAATATGGCTGGAAGTTTGAAAGACTGTTTCAGTACTTCTTTAACTATACGACCTGGAAAATATGTGATCTAAATATCACTGGAAAGCTGCTTAGCCTGTTACCTTTTTCTGTTATAGAGGTTTAGGGTGCATTTTATTTTCAACAACTGTAAAGCCTATCCCTAAATTGGAATTTTACAATAGCGAGTTCTCTATACTGTCCATATTAGAAGACCTTTAACACGCTTTTGTGAGTCTATTGAGATATAGGTGGGTACCTGAGTATCTTATTCAAATGTATGGAGACAGCATGAAAAACTGTAATGTGAACAAATTAGTTCCATTTTAGTGTAGGTATGGCAATGTTGTGATTCACCTGCTTGTCAGTGTCATTATTCATGCTAACAATAAGCGTAACAATAAGTGTTTTCAAGATTGTTCCTTTTTGAGTTGCGCAGTGTGTCTATGGCAGTGATGTGCAGATTTTACCAGTAAAAGTTTCTCTCTTCTTTACAGGATTTGAGTAATAGCATATTTGGAACCACCAAGAAGAGTAATCTGAACAGGAACTCCTTGTATGTATTATTAGTATATTAAGATATTCATCACATGCTTTTAGAAAGAGACTTCTATACTTTCTGCAGGTTTCCACTTCAGTTTTGTGATTACAATATACTTAGGATAAGAAATTTATGCGAAACAAAGAGTTAAGGCAATTCAGTCTGTTTAAGTTTCTTCAAATGAAGCCTTATTAATGGAGATAAAGGAGATCCATTTAAACAAAGTGTATAATTTTAGGTGGAATAGACACCCCTTTTTATTCTAGCAATAATCCAATTTTCTAATTCAATCACTAAGATCACCATAGCATCTTTAACTAGCCATTATTCCAATCTAGTGAGTATGAAAAGTTGCATTTGCATTTGCTGTGCAAATTGCATGCTTCCTTTTTTAATAATTAAAATGCTAGCAGCTCCTGAAAGCTTCTCTCATTCTCTGATTAATCTCTTTCATACTGAGATTGCACATTTACAAAATATTTAGCTTGGTTTGCTTAATGGGTTTTCAATAGTTATTAAGCTTTGATTGTATTTAGTGAAAGTATACTGATTTCAAAAGTGTTTTCAATTTTACTCTGGGTTTTTTGATTTTTTTTTTCCAGCTTGATTGATCATTGTCTTAAAATTGGGGGTATTTTTTCCACAGGCAGTGCTGTCTCTATGTTCCTTTTCCTTTTCTTTCTTATTTTTATCAATTTCTTTTATATCTCTCTTACTTAGTAACACTGTGGATGTAATAAATAAAAGACACTAGAAAGCTGTCACATCCCATGTGATTTCACTACAGGAAGAGGAAAAAAGATACTGTGTTTTTTGCCCATTCTATGGTTGTGGTTTTTTTTTTTTTAACCTGGTCATGTATAGGCAGTAGGCAAACTGCATACTTACCAGCAGGACTTACAGGCCGTTGAGTGGCCTGATTCTGTCACTTAGTCTGTTGTCTTCAGTGGGATCTCTCTGGTCTGTAAGGTGGATCATATTCACTGTCTTCTGTAACAAAGACTGCTTTAACGTAATGCTGATGCTAATCCAGAGGACCGTCAGTTTAAAAACTCTGTTTTTGTGCAAGCAATGGTAATGGCGTATGTAGCTCCGAATACATCTCAGCATTGATTGAAAAATGAACAATTGTGTAGGTGATTGAAGCGGTCTTTAACCGATACTGTTATTGCAGTGTAAACGATATGAACAGTGGTGCAGAATCGTAAAAGCAGCTCAACATAAAGCAGAGAAAGAAACATGCAGAAAAATGTGGCTGTTCTTCAGTAACTGGAGATTATTTGCTGATGGTTGCAATGAACAAAGTTGCACTGAGGGTTATTTTGGTTTATGACTGCTGATCAAACCTTTGTGAATTTTGCCTTCTCATAGATGACACCTCTATGTATGTACCAGTGTTAGCTTAATGACAAATTTTGGAGTAAAATATGAAATGTTTCCTTTTAAACAGGTTGAGAACTTCAGAGGAAACTGACAGTAAGTTTTTAGTTGCTTGTCACTGATTTTAATTCTTCTCTGCAAATCTCACTCTGAAGTACAAAATCCAAAAGGAAGTTAATTTACTATAGTTGGAGGGTTATAGGAAAATGTTCAACTATTGTTTCATATGTTAGTTACTAATTCATACTTTAAAGTGAAAGTTTTTTTTATGAGGACATGTTTTTCTCATGGTAACTGCAAAATCTTAAAAGAAAGGAATCTATTTTCACTCTAATCTGCCCAGTAATGTTGTCCTTTTTAGCAGGAAGAAGCTCTTTAAGATGATGGTGCTGCTTTCATCCCTGGCAGTCTAAGAGACCCCCTGAGTTAAAGCAGGGTGTATACCTGAGGATAGATTGTGTTACAAAATTTTTAATGTATGCTTGGTTTTTCAAGTTGCGGTTTGGTGTAATTCCTCTGTTTGTATGGTTTCCCTGAATTTATGAAATCAGTGAAGGATTGAATTTATTATGAAATGGCCAATGAAGAAATTCGAGATTATAGTGAGGAATGACTTTGTTCCACAAAAGTAGGGTGCTAGTTAACTTCACTTGTATTTGTTGCCTTTTAGTGTATCCTCCAGTTGTCGTGACATGCCACTTAGCCGTCAGAGTCTGAGCAGCTGGGCATCTGTCTCTTTTTGAGGCTAGCTGTGACGCAGAAACGAGTCGCTCTTAGACTTACCTCCTTTTCAAGCGCTGCTCTTTCTGGGTCCGGCTGTGCACAAAACGCTGCAGTGCTGAAGCACACTGCTGCAAGCGTAGTGAGTTGCGGGGCTACTCTCTAGAGCGCACCACTGCTTTGATTAAAATCCAGTTTTCCCATCCTCAAAAGGAATGACTTAGCCTGCATTCCCCTTTTCATGTTTGTTGTTTTACAGCATATGAAATGCCACAAAACTGGTTGGGTCCAGCAAGAAAAAGAGCAAAAGGGACCTTGACTCACCAAGGGCACTCAGTGGAAATGCTGGCCCTTCCACCAACATCTATTTATGCTTTTTATTTACGATCTCTTTTGCTAGAAAAGGGAATATAGGCAAATAAAATACACCAAGAAGAAAAGTATAATGTTCAAATATTTTAATGAAGATTCAGTTTTGATTATCTCATTTTCAGAATTAAAAGTAGTACAGTATACATGTTTTCTGAAATATGGCATTCTGAAGGATTGTTTTCCAACAGAAAAAAGTGATTTCATCTAATTAATGGAAACATGCTCATTAATCTTGGTTTTATTAAAAAGACTTTTTATAAAACAAAGATTTTTGGACCAAATTTGATCTGGCTGTGTCTGTTAAATATGTAACCACAGAAACTGTTTGTCTGTTTGTATTTTAACAGTATTTTAGATGTTGTGGCTTAATGAGACAGTATTATTATAACTTTGGTGTAGTAGTATAGTTAATGGAATGCTTAATGACTGAGGAATGGAGTTGGAAAAATCATGGCTTTGGGAGGCTGTGAAGCATGATGGACAGCAAAGTGCTTTTAATATCCCAGAGGTGTAATTGGCTTAGAGAAGCTACATGTCCTTGAGGTTAATATCACAAGTTTCCCACCATTTCCCTGAATAAATAAGTCATCTGGCAATATTATGTTGATGACTGAAATCTGCCAGTATACTGTACATTATAACGTAGTTAAAGCCTATTAGTAATTCTCCTTTTTAGAATGCTGAGACAGTAATTCTGATTAATCTGTTTCATGACAAACTCTGGGATGGAAGGAATTAAAAAATCATGCATTTATCTCTGCTATAATAATTAACGCAATAGTCCTTTAAACATTATTTCAGATATCTTCGCCTGCTTGAAAACATCTCAAGATCTGCATCATCACTACTCAGGTAAGCAGGAGGCACCGGAATGGCAGCTGAGTAATTTAACAAATGAAAAAGAACATTATTTCTTCCCTTGTCATCCTCTGTGATTTTCACTTTGAAGAGTTGCACAATTGCCCATTGCTAAGAAGGTTCTGTATTAATTCATGCCTAATACTCCACTGAGGAAATTATGAATTATTTTCTTGCTGCTAATTGCTCCATTCCGAGTATTTCAGAGCAGAATGCAGATAATCGCTTTCAAAATAGCGGTGGAAACAGTGAATAGAGCTCTGATTCCTCGGGGGGCAGAAGAGGCTCTCATTTGTTTATAGCTGTCACTTCCCCTCACACCTCGCACATCCTCCTTTGTACTTTCTGGAATTGGTTTCTTCAGTTAATTGGTCCTGTACTACTTAATCTGTGTTTATATACCTATGAACTCCTGGAAATCTGGCAGGGTATAAATCATTTGGATGCTAATTGCCTGCAGTCCTGTCTTTTCCTGAACTGAATATGCACAGATTTTCCCGCAAGGCTTGGATTTCAGTTTTTCCTGGAGGAGAACTGTGGGGAGCTTGCCAGTAGATGTCTCTGTTGCCTACAGGACTTGGCCTCCTTTAAAGGGAAGCCTAGGGTAAACCAGAAGCATTACCAGCCTCCTGAAGTTCAAAAAACTATGCAATTTTCACTGGGAATAACACCTCGTGGTTTGTAATCAGTGTGCAGGAGTAATTTCTCTGACATCGTGGCATTGTTGCACTGATTAATTTGGCTCTCATCAGGCATGCTATTTGAGATTAGGTAGGACTTTTTAGCACAGGTGAGAGTGGCTTCCATTATGAGTGGACGAACGTCTTGAGAGGTTTCCAGTGTAGGTTTTTGTTCCTCAGGAAGATTGAGGTAGAATTTAGCCAACTAAGCCCAAAAGTTTGGTACTAAAATCCTGCAGCATATACTGCTTATGCATAATTTTTGCTATCTGTTGTGCAGGCAAATACAGTTCTGCCTCTCTGCACACCCAAAAGAACTTGAGTTTTGACCCAAGTTCAGCAGCTGGTGCACGTCCACTTCACATTGCTTCTTGAGGCTCTAGAGAGTTTTGTCAGGGTCTGACACGTGGCATAGGTCTGGCAGCTCCCCTGTTCACATCCTTGTCCCTGTTATGCACTAATTTCATGATTAGAGCATGTTCCTAGTGAGGCATCAAGGGAGGACCTTGATTTTCAGTCCATGCTTCAAAACTATTCAGGCATGTTAATCAATGCTTGTTGAATTCAGAATATGTAAACAAGCCTTGAAGTGGAGTCTGAAATGCAGATCTTCTCCAATGAGGACCCTAATTCATAGGTTGGCATGTCATGGGTCCCCTTTGCTCTCTCCTTCTGAGCTAAATAATCTCTAATTAATTTCTGCTCAGAGAAGTAATCTTAAGAAGAAGGACAGATGGTGTCCAAGCTCTGGATGAGTCTGCCATCAAGGTTTTTTGGTTGCTCTGCAGAGAAACACAGCTTTGCTGTAGTTTACTCTCTGCTTTGGATGCTAGTTTTGTCTTCAGCATTTGAATAGGAAACTGTTTGAATAGTCAGCACTGTAGCATCCGAGTTGCCTCCTTGTTCTAGTCTTACCCTCTTTGTGGCTTACTTCACACCTCTCTCCCCCTTCCTGATAACTGAGTCATTGTGAGGACAAATCCATAAATATTTAGTTGACACTCTGAAGTTTTGAAGGTGTTTGCCTGAGAAATAAGTCACCAGTAAGGGAGATATAATAATGTTACTTATGTTCTTTGGCGAGGAGCCCAGATGAAGAAACAGTACTCTGTCCAGGCAAGCTTGGATTTTCCTGTGATGCCTTGCTAAATCCCCAGGTGCTTCTGAGCCTGACAGGGACAGGCAGTGAGGACAGCTGGGGCCAATGCATCTCATTGGCACAGTGTGAATGTTGCTGTGCTGGAGGCAGCAGAAGGAGGAAGTAGCGGCAGCCCTTGGTGGAAGGAGGAGGATGAAGAGTTAGCAGAAGCAGTCCTTCTAGCTAGGGTGCAAGGGGCCTGTTTCCTTGGAAGAAAGGAATCCATGAACGGGGTAAAGAGTGGTAGCTGATGCTTGTGAGATACCATGGGTGTGCAAAGGGTTGTTACTAGCTGGGTAGAGTGGTGGTCAGATCTGACACAGGATCACACTGCAGCCTCCTTGGCTTCGTACACTACAGTAAAGTGCTGCCAGATGTTTCTGAAACTCAGCCAGCTTGTTGTTTATTCAGTATAGTAGTGAAATCTTTTTTGTTTGCAGCTGTTGAAAGAAACAACTTAATGAGACTTGCTCAGACCATACCGTTTACACCAGTCCAGCTCTTTGGTGAGTACCAACTTCCTGGTTATGTTTTTTGCTTTATAAATAGTCAGTGCATTATCTTTTTAAAGACTGTGTTTGAGAAATTTCCTTGGATTAATTTCAGCGGTTCTTCTTTTCTAAAAGAGATGAACCAGGGTAGAATTGTAGTCATGCAGTAATTTAGGGACTTTTGGAGGTCATCTGGTACAACTCCCTTTGTGGCCAATTCAGATCAGGTTGCTGAGGGCCTGACCAATTGCATTTTGAATATATCTATAAATGAAAATTCCTCAGCTTCACTGGACAATCTCTTCCAGTGTTTGACTGACTTCATTGTGAACCTAGTATTCTTCCCAGTATTTGTTGGGGTTTCCCTTGCAGTAGCTTGTATCTGTTGGCATTCATGTTATTACTGTCAACCTCAGAGATGAGTCTAACTCCATCTTCTTTATAACTATCATTAGGATAGCAGAAGAAAACAAAAAGATTCCCCTTAACCTGAATACCTGCATTGTCTCTCTGTTTGTCTCTCTCACGCACACACACATGTAGATACATGTATATAATATCCCATCAAGAAGAAAACCAGGTATTGGTTGAAAGGGCTTTACTCTTGTTGCTGGTACAGAAGACTTGTAGTGTACTAATGAAAAAGAACTGTGCTATAACTGGAGAGTGGTAGAGAATAATACATAAATTGTTTGGAAGAGTTCTGAAATTAGTGTGCAGTATTGGCTTACAGCAGCAGAAGCTCTGCCTCTAGATACTTGAGATCTAGGTGCCTTCTTTTCAATGGGTAGAATATTTTGTCTCACAGCAACTAATTGCTGATACTTGAAGCATCATAGGATTTCTTGGGACCAGATTGCTGCAGATAATTAATATAGCTATGAGCATATTGAACATTCTAATCTTTGAAACTCCCAGGAGACACCTTTCTAGGTATTAAATTGTCAAAAGATAATAAAATGAAGAATTAACGTAAGATTAAAAAATGTGTCTAGTTATAGTATCTTTATTCGAGTGTTTGTCTTTTATATAAGACATTGGCTTTTCCCTTGCTTTATTTTAAATTAAAATGTGCACAAATTGTGGTATTCGACAGCTTCTATGTTTGTGCTAACTGGTGAAGGTAGGCTTGGGAGCGGGGAAGAAATCTACTAATCTGAATCCAGTTGGTCCTTCCTTATGCCATTCTTTGCCATTTTGCAGATGTAGTTACCTCATCACACTTGCCAGTGAAAACCTGTTTCTTATGAATTAACATTGCAAATAATGTGAGTTGCAAGAAGGAAAGCCAGATTTAAAAAACCACTTTTCTGTTAGTTTACAAATGATGGCAACAGAAAGGTGTCTCATTTATGCTGCAAGAGAGGAATTCTATTACAACTATATAGGGAAACAGAGTGCGACTGAGTTAAAGCTCACCAAGTTTGTTCTGCTTTCAGAAAAATGTTATTAGCAGAGCAGAACATCTGAAATTTTGTGCAGTACAAATAACATTGGAATTTCTAGGAAAAAGAGAAATCTTAGTTTAAAATGCCAAAACTGTAAACTTCCTGTTAATTTGCTTTAGCTTGTTCTCCTAAGATTCCTTTCTCCAAGGAATGTCATGTCCTCTTCAATCTAATTTCCCTGGCTCACCATGGCCAAGTCACCACTTTTGAAACAACTCAGCTGTCTGTTTGGGTCAAAAGGTGGCACTGTCCAGCCCTTTAATTTTGTAGTCAATAACTATTACAAGCTGTGTGTGTTTGTTTGCCTTTATTTGTTTTTTGTTTTGTTAAGCACAATTACAAGGAAAATACTGTGAGTGTTCCATGGATCTTGATTAACTTAAAACAAGTCTTACTAAAAATTCCCTTTCCACGTAAGTACATAAACAGAGGGAGCCACACTCAGGATATTTAAAGTTCATACACTGAAGATCAAATGGTAGCCCTTTAAAAATACGTACTTTTAAAGCTCAACCATCTTTAAATACTTAAAAAGCTGTGGCAAATGAGATTGATTTATAGAGACCAGAATATCAAAGAGCTTTTTTTGTGTGGAAGTGTGCAGGAGGTCTTAAATTCATCTCTGTTTAGAGGCTTAATACAAGCTCTTTGGACCACTTACGTTATCACAGTAGATCTTAAGCGGAACGTATGTAGTAAGTGGTGTAAATTTAGGCTGGGGAAGTTTTCACACAGATGAATAGTAATGATAAAAAAGCTCTCTTTTAAAGTGTGGCTTACAAAGGTATGTGAAGTGGTATGTTATTTTGAGATACCAAATCAAAATGCAGTTCTCTCCTGTTTCTGCAATGAGTGACTTCTGCTAACAAAACTTCCTTTTATTTAAGCTGGAGAGGAAGTGACGGTCTATCGGCTAGAGGAAAGTTCACCTATGAACCTTGATAAAAGCATGTCTTCCTGGTCCCAGCGTGGTATGGCTGCAATGATCCAAGTCTTGTCACGGGAGGAGATGGATGGGGGTCTGCGGAGGGCCATGAAGGTCATTTGTACTTGGTCTGAGAATGACGTATTAAAGTTGGGACATGTATTTATTGTGAAGTCTTTTCTGCCAGAAGTGGTTCAGACTTGGCAAAAGATCTTTCATGATGGCACAGTGTTACATCTCTGCCTGAGGGTGAGTTCAGACGTGAAGGCACACTGACTGGTCTAGTCTGATGTGTCTTAAATGTTATACTTCTTACATGTAAATGTCTTCAGCATGGCTGACATGTGGTTTGATGTCATCTTTTAGAGAGGAAAAAGGTTTTGAGGAAGATATATCTCTCATTTGTAAACAGTATACAATCAGACATTTGTTTGTTTGTTTGCTTGTTTGTTTTTGACAAGTTCATGGCACCTTTCTTCATGAAAATTAAAGTCATGTTTATAACATCATTTTTTTCAGGAGATCCAACAGCAAAGGGCTGCCCAGAAGTTAATCTATACCTTCAATCAAGTGAAGCCTCATACTATTCCCTATACTCCAAGGTAAAATTGCTGTCTTTAAGTATTAGGTGCCAAAGGTTTTTCTTCTCAGCTGTGTCCCCAGGTCTAGTGCGGCCTTTTTTTCCATAGTGGGTTGAAATAGCTGCTGCTTAGACAGTCTAATGATAGTTAATCAACTTCTTAAGAGGAAAGGTAGGCAGCTTTGCACTTTGTCTTTGTAGCTACATGTGATGGCAAAATAAGCTTCTTCATAAAGCTTAGGCTTAAGCAAGAATTGCCTTTTATACAATTAATATAAGACAATTTGATATATTACAGCAGGCTGGAGTAAATCAGATTATGTTGTTTGTTCATAAACTATACTTTCTGATCAAGTGCTTTGTTTTGAGAGTTATCAAACCGAGAAACCCTTTGTGCTGTCTTCCATTTGGTACCTCCTGCTCTTCAAAATGCTCCGGCTAGGGAAGACGTGTCCTCTTTTTTGGTATATTTGCTTTGCATCATGCTGTGTGCTGACTGTGAGGATGTTCATTACCTTGCCAGCTCCTGATAGACAGCATTTATATCTACAGGTTCCTGGAAGTTTTCCTCATCTACTGCCATTCAGCAAACCAGTGGCTGACCATTGAGAAGTACATGACTGGCGAGTTTCGGAAATACAACAACAACAACGGAGACGAGATTACTCCCAGCAGCTTGCTGGAAGAGCTGATGCTGGCCTTCTCTCACTGGACCTACGTGTACACCCGTGGGGAGCTCCTTGTCCTGGATTTGCAAGGTGACGCTATCATGGGATCACTATTTGAAACCCAATGGAAAGCAATTCTCTCCAAAGAGAATTTAATACTGAGGATTGCGACAAATTCTGTTCTCATTTACATGCTGGCAAAGCTCAGGAAACCCCTGGATGTCTGTTGTGCGGCACTGATAAATGAGTATCCACAGAAACACACTGGATTAATGTAGGTGTAACGGGAAAATAATTTGGCTTCAAATACATCTAGGCTGAATGGGCAAAAAAGCAGTTGATAAAGCGTGCAGAAACATTTCAGCCAGCTCCAAAAAAACACTCCACAGTTAAGGTGTTTTTATTTTTATTAAGATATATAAATCATACAGAGATTCAAGCATACCTATGTGCATATGCACACTTAATGTATGTGTATATCTGTCAGAAGAGTGCGAACTATATGTATTTTTTTATTTTTCATATCAATAAATCTGTAAGCAGTTTACATAAGCTGCAAGCCTTGAATGCTATTCACAAAGTCTGGTGACTCCTTCAAAGAGCATGTGATCACTTTACTGTACATGTGTAAGTGGGAACATGGCATATTTTAAAGAGATAAAACAGTTGACAATGTTCAGAAGATGAACAGTACCCATCAAACAGTATAAACACTATTGTTTGTCATTTCTGTCAAGCGAAATGTGTATGGGTAGACAGTGACTTAACATATTTATATTTTATAGCACCCAGAAGCTGTGAATTACCAAAAGACATGCTTATTATGCAAAATAAACCTATAATTCCATCCTTGCCTTCATTTGGTTTTAGCTGCACATGAAAAAAAATACCGAAAGAGTAAGTGTGTCTTCACCATAGCCTACTAGAATTTGTCTGAAGTTTGCTTGGGTTTATTATACAACTCTCGACAGTTCCAGACCAACTGTCTTGGCTCAAACATGGAGAATTTAAACATCTATGTAAATCTCATCAAGACTGGAGCTTCAGTTTCCATCTCAAACAAACTGAAATCTGCTCTAGTTTTGGCCTCATGTTTATCTTGTAGTTCTCTAATCTGGAGTTTAGGAAAAATGCAAGGGCTGCTCCCTTTGGAGTTCTAATAGGATTAATCTCTATTACCATTTACTATATAATACCAGGGCCATCTCCGCATACATATACACCACATTTCTTCTAATTTACACCAACTGAAATGACTTTCATTGAAGAGTATAGCAATTTGGGGGCATTTCAATCACAATATGCTGTTTCCATAATCTGTACTGGTGTTCGTTGCAGAATATAAATTTACCATCAGTGGCCTATTGAAATAAAAATAATTGCATATCATATGATCATAGACTTTTTTCATTAGTGTAAAAGCACAATTATTTCCTCCAATATAAGAAACGAGGTTTTTGGTAAAATGGTAGTATGTCATCAGTTTGGGGAAAACTGCAATATAGGTATCAGCATTCAGGTATCATAATGAAATTATTTATTTAATAGGCTTCCATGGCCACCCAGAAGAAGAAAGGGATAACCAACCCAAGCATTTGCAAATCACGAAGCTGTGGCTTGTTGTGTTTGTTATCTTGAAGAGAACGTGTATCTAAGAGTAGATCTATTGATATCAGTTAGAGTCACATCTGATTCATACCTTTGTTCCGACTTAAATAGCAGTCTTACAGTTGGTCACATTTTGCTTAGTTGAGCTTCAGCATAATATTTAGTGCATTTGCATAAGCCTTCCGTCTACGTATAAATAAACCTCAAAGCAGCTGAAGTCAGGACTGTAATAAGAACGATACTTAACAGATTTTTATACTCATAGCATTTTCTTTTTAACTCATGACCACTTTAACTATGACACTTTATGATCTTCAAAGAAAATGGATTATTACATTTTTGTTAAGTGCCAGATTATGAATTCGTGACTATCTTCCTTTGTAACACACACTGTTGATTTTGTTGTAGGTGTTGGGGAAAGCCTTACAGATCCATCTGTGATTAAACCTGAAGACAAAAAGTAGGTTTCTTTTTGTTGAAATTTATCATTCACTTCAGATGTTCTGCCAACAGTCTGTATATTTATGGTGTTTTTTATGTTCTGTGTAAGAGATTTAATTATTTTTCACATGGTGCTTGGGTTAAATGAAGGTATGATAACAACTACGTCCTCTGCTGTGCTTTTGAGGACTGTGGACTTGGGGGACTGTAAGTGTCCCAGCTCCTAACATGTAGTGGGCAGTGTATGAAAGGTGGGGAGAGTCTGTGTTGCTGTGCTAGGACCATA
>NW_009185749.1:0-15819 GCF_000690835.1 Fulmarus glacialis | reverse complement strand
GGAGATGGAAGACCCTGTAATTTCTCTGCAGAAATTTGCACCAAAGGAAGTCATCAGTAACTTAAATGTGGCAGTCCGGTTTCCCCTACCTGGTGAGGCACTGCTTCAAGGAGTATATGGGACCTCAGTGGCTTAAGAGGATGAGGAGAGGGCCTCTGAATCTCTTATCTTTCCGATAGGTCCTAGTGGTGCACTTAAGCATACTGCACATTACAATCTCAGAGCCGTGACACGAAGATGCTAAATCATGTGTGGAAAGTTACAAAAACTAGAGAGACTACACAGAAGTAGAAGTCTGCCTTCATGCATCGAATTTCAGAATCAGAACCATGGCCATTCTCCCATCCTGCAACCTTACTCCTCGCTGGTATTTGCTGTAGCAAGGGGAGAAGCAGTAGTGTTGATGGTTGCTGTCCTGCAGGGTCCTCTTCTCTGGGGAGTCTTCCTAAACCCACACGTCTCTCCAGCTGTGCCCTGGCATCCCTGCCCCTCCACTGTCTTGTGCTCAGCTTGGCTCCCTCTTGCTCAGCTCCTGTCATCTGATTGAAGGGGTGTCTCATGTTTGGAAGGAAGGAAGATATAAATATGAATAGTCTGATTTAGTACAAAAGGCAATTAACTACAGAAATATCAGATGACTTGCCTAGAACTCAGAACAAGTTAATTTTGGAAGCAGGTTCTTAGTTTTCAGACCAATATTAGTATTTCATTAATAAATTAGTAATAAATTACTTCTAATGTTGCGTGAATGTTTAATTATGAATGGAGGTGTATTGACCATATAATATTTGTTTTGGAAGCAACACCAAAAATATGCTGAGCTGTGACAAAGTCACTGTAAGTGACAAAGTCTTTGCCTTAAGTAGGTCATAGGACCGTGACAAAAGCGTAAGGATAGCTTAGGATAGAGAGGCAGAGAGGTCAATCATGTAATTGTTCACTAGATTTTAGCAAACATTTTTAAGGTATTGCTACAGATGTATAAAAGCTTGGTTTATTACTGTTCAAGTGGATTTTTTTTATATCAGTGGTAGCATAAACTGTCAGAGTTATTACTGAAGACTGCAGCCAGTCATTGACCACAGTACTTCACATGGCAACTCAGCTTATCCTCTTTAAAATAGAAATAATATTTATCTGCATCATCTTGAAGCTTATGTTTATTAGTGTCCTTCTGGATTATTTTTGTCATTAAATAATTTTGTCATGCTTACTAAAATTTGATCACACAGATCTTGTTTTCAGAACTTTTTGTTGTTTTGTTTTTTATCATCTGCAAAAAAGTCAAGTCCTAGTTAAAGAGCAATCAAAACCCGCTTGATTTTCTTACGTTCAGGGAAATCTTCAGAACAGCAAGTTGTGAAACTATATTGTTTTGATTCAGGGATCTAAAGGAATAAGGCAGTGAAACCGTGGATGGATTCTGTAAGCAGCTAGCAGATACCCAGTTCTAAGAAACACTTTCTAAAATAGTAATAACAACAACAATGCAAAAGCACTGTCTTTGCTCTAAACCTTCATTTGCTCACAAGAGAAGCATTCCTGGCAGTAGCAAGATCTCTTTTTAAGTTTTCATTTGTAGATAAGATACTTAATCAAAACCTGTGTGCTGCCTCAAAAGTTGCTTTGAGCTCACGTTCTTTTAGAAGCCAGGGAGAAAATAGATGGCGTCTGACTGACAGGGCTGATTCAAATTTTAGCACTACTTATAGTTAAATTATTTATGTTTTGCTTCTTTAATTCCATTGATTTAGTGGCTCATGTCATTATCTTGTAATGAGTCTTTTCTTTCATGCATCCTGCATGCTGTCTTGAAATGGACTTTGTAATGGCAAAATGTCACCTCTAGCTCTATGACAGTGCATTGTGTCAGTACCAAGACAAAAATAACAGATCTGTTTGGGAAGTATGCCTGATACTGTGACATCTCAGACAGATCCTGAGCTGTAAATCGGTTGTAAGTTCATGGATATTTAACATCAATTGAAGATTGGGCCATGTGCACTGCATAGGATATATGAAGTGATAAAATGATGCAGGTATAATGTTCATGAAAAGATTTCCTTTAAAAGCAGAAGTAATCAGGCAAGGTCGTGACACAGTGCAGTCCCTGCAGACTCCTGTACTGCCCAAACATTGGGAAGAATTGCCTCATAGGCAGTACTCTGGATGCTCTTTTTAAGCGTGTACTACTTGCCAAATCCACAATAAAGTCCACATGGGTAAAGCTTTCACAGACAGTAGGTGCAGAGTGTCTGTAGAGCAGATTCAGAGATGAGGAAAATAGTGGGCTGAGTTTTAAATTGGAAAGAACTGATGCATTAGGCCTGCTGAGAGAGGTGACAAAAAGGGCGCTGGAAGTCAAAAATCTCCTTATGAACATGTGAAAAGGAGGAGTCAGATGCTAGGTGCTAAGTCTCTTACTCTCCCTTTTGAAAGCTTTCAAGCAGATAGTGTTGGGCTGAAGGGTTTAGTAACGAGTGAAGACCACGTTCTCTGAAGCTACTTGTTAGCATGTGTTTTGAAGAACAAATCTATTGAATATTTACCAAGCTGTGCACTTCCAGCCAAACAATTTGCAGTTGAATTGCTGCCAGTAGACAAAACATCTGCATGAACTTGAACCTCTACTGCACAACTGAAACAGGTGGACTGGAAGCTAAACCTACAAAACCATACTGAATGGTTTGGGCACCTCCCTGGAAAGGTGCTTCTTGCCATGAAGCCCCCCACAGTCCTTTAGCTTCCATCAGTAAAGCCCTGTAAATGTCTTATTGTCTGCTTTGAGCATTTGTAGCTCTGGACTACAAGGAGCCCTCTTTCCATCAGTACAGTCTGTGTTACCTGCCTGCCGGCCAGGACCAGTGTGGTACAATCTGGTAGGCATTTATGGAGCATAACTTCAGATGATCCAGGAGATAGACAGTCTTTAGTGTCTGCCAGAAATTAGAGAGATACTAAGCTTTCTATAGTAGTTTTTTTTCACCGTTGCTTTTCTCCTGTGTAAAAGGGAGAGCGTCATATTTGAAAACTGCTTTCTTTAGAGAGAGTATATTTTGTTAGCGTGGATTACAGATAGATTTGAGAGAGTTAAAATCTTTTTCTGTAGCTTCTCAGAGCTGTAATTGATTTAAGATTTTAAAATGTGTTGTTTCCACTCTGCATATCATTAAAATAAAATACTAGCATTCATAAAGTTTCTTTGGAAGTGTTTCTTGTGTGCTGTGTTCTGTGATGTCTAGAATGTCAATTAAATTCTTGAGAATAATGGTGGAGCAATATTAAAATAAATGAATACTGATCTTTCAGACTACATTAAGAATCTGTTATAATTATGTGGTACTTCTAATACATGTGTGGACATAGCTTGCTGCTGTTTGTAATTGTGTCTTCTTCATTGAGAATATGCAATACACTTCCACAAATGGATCCCCTAGTAACGTTACTGAATTGGCCTGAGTGCAGACACATGGAAATGAGCATAGGAAGAAGCCAATAAATTTTAAAGCCTTTCTTATTAGTAGTGGCTTTTTTTCTGTGCTGCATATTGATGTGAGTAGGGCTCTGCTTGCTTTTGGCTTTCTGTTCTTAAATAAAGTTAAAGTAAATCCGTGCTAGCTCTGGTTTGTTCCCAGGTGCCTACCATCAAAACTGGAACCAAACCATTTGCTTGATGAGAGTGAGCAGTGGCTGCAACAGAGTCACTCAGATTCTGGCGTATGTTGTCTAAATGTCACTGTGCCCAAATTTTCTTTGAGCATTTTAGTAGGAACTGCTGGGTCTGTTCTGTCTCCCTTTAGAGCATCTCTGAGATGCAGCAGGAAGGAAAAGTACTGTGGGGTATATGTAGGCTGGTACTTTATCAGAATTGGCAGTTTTCTTGTCCCAGAGCTAAGAAACTTGTGATGTACGCTAAGCTTTGATTGTCTTTATACAAAGGGCTAACATCTCTGATTTAAAAAATAGAAAACATCATCATCTCCCTCCCTTACAATTGCTTTATTTTAAGTTCATTGATTATTTAATAATATTTCTTTTAGATCTGGAAAGATGGTATTTGGACCAGCAAACCTAGGAGAAGGTGCAATAAGAAACTTCATCACAAAGCATCGTTGTAACTCTTGCTGCAGGAGGCTGAAACTTCCTGGTATGCAAAGTAAAGATTAATTTTTAATCTGTGTATAACTTTTTAAGTGCAAGGCAGTAAAGGCCTAGGCGTGCTATAAAGATAAAAACTGAAATTCTATTAAGCTGAAAGATTAGAGCAGGCACACTCTCTCTGTGCAAAGGCAGATATGAGAATATTGCTTTTAGCTTGCTCTTTTGCCCAGCAACTGTGTAAGAGTTAGAGCCTATCAACCTGATGTTAGCATTCAGCATGAAAAATTCTGCCCATTGAATTGTTTCCTTTGCTTTGCAAAATGGTAGCTCATTTTTCCGGGGTCATCACTACAGATAACATCAGCAATAATTTTTAGAATGAGAAAGAGTAACGATCTAAAAATTGGCAATGCATTAGCTGGGGAAAAACTCACTGGAGGTTTCCTGGCCCTGGGATAGGGTCCTATACACTGCAGTCCTTACTTCTGCTTAGTTGGATTGCCTGTTGTTCATGTTAGATTTGATAGAATGTGCTTCTGTTTGATGTGGGGCAGATTTCAAAGACTAAAAGCCACAACAGATTGTTATTCTGGATGAATTTCCACCCACCTATTTTTTTCTAGGGGAAAGCTCCTTCCTTTCAGTGCCTGCATGGAGTAATAATTGCAGTTTGATTCTGAAACAGAAACTGCAGTGTTACTGTTTTTGATTATTTGTGTCTGTGGCAGCTAGAGATAATAGAGGGGAAAATCAGCTGAATGAATACAGTCAGGAAAGATTAATTCCTATCAGCTCACACCATTTTGGGGCCCCCGAGGGCTCTCATCCCCCTGGCTCTGATTTGCCCCACTGCAGATTTTCTTCCTCCTGGAAACAGCTAAAAGCTACCACCAGTCACTGGGTTGGACACTGCCTGGGGTGTATGTGCTTTTCAAACATTTACGTGGCTGCATCGTTGAATTTATTTTCTTGCCATAGATTTGAGAAGAAGTGACTACACACTGGAAAGGGTCGGTCCAGCCTTCGAAATAGAAATGGGGACAAGCACCAGAGGAGCTGACGATGCAGACGAGCCTTTGGAGTATGACACGCGGCTGTGAAGTGGTGGCTGTGAGCAGTGCCCATGTGTTTGCGTGCTCGAAAACCTGCCCCTTATCACTGCCGTGGGTCAGTCCAAAAGAAAAAAACACAGGTGTCTGAGTGCAGCATCTGTCTGCCCTCAAAGACCCTGTAGGCAAGGAATAAAAAAAAATTATCTTTATTTACTCCCCTTCAGTGCTCTTGTGCTGGTCTTTCTTGTGCAGTTCGGTGAATTGCCAGGAGCAGGTCACCCCTGGATGAACTGTCTCATCAGTGTCTTTTTTTTTTCTGAAATGTGGATTATGGTTCCAAACTATGCTTTCCTAGGAAAATGACTGTGACAAGCATATTTCCAAGGGGGAGTGATTTGATGTTTCTCTCTCTGCTCTTTAGTAAATAACTGAATGTATACACATGTGCAAATCATTCAGTTTCAGAAGCAAAACCCACTCAGCCCCATGCTCTCTTCTCTCTGGGCATAGGAGGCTCTCCAGGAAATTGCAGAAATATTGCTTTCTCTTTATTGTTGATTTTGGTACAGAGACAAACCAAGAATGTATGAGTAATGAATCAGTGGTTTAAACAATAGTCACTGATATAGCAGGTAGACTGAAAAATTTTGTGGGACCTTCACCTTGAATTCTTTTCACATACCAAGAACAAGTTGAACAATGAAGGGTTAGATTATTGGACCCACATCTTGAGTTGATGAAATTAATAAATCTATGATCTTTAATACAAACATAAAGAATAACTTTGAACGTGATTCAACTTTTAACCAAGAGCTACCTTTCTTTATAATATTTTAGCTTCAGAATGTTTTAAAGTTGTAATTGGCAACAAAGATTTTAGAAGTCACAAAGAATAATACGTTCCATTTGGTATTTAACTTCTTGTTGTCAATGTCAGGCTGTACGTAGGACTTTTGTCTCACAGTGGTGCAGTTATATGTATGCTTTTGCAGCATCTGCATCTGTTTCTATTGATATCATCTGATTTCAGTAGAAGTTCACAAAACACAAAAGTCAATTATGTGCAATATGATTTTTCTAGAATAAAAATTGAAATTAAGTGCTCGGCAGAAATATCTCCAATACAACTAGTGTTGTATTACAGATCACATCTATCATTAAAGCAACTTTGTACTTTTGTATTGAGTAGAAATACCTAATGTTGAAATGTGAGTCAACAGAAAACTTCATAATTGAATAAGAAACAAAATAATATTTCCACCACAGCTGATAGTAAATTTTAATGCGTAAGGGGACTATTTGTTATGATCTATCATACATTTGGAATATTTAGGAAATGCCTATGTACACATAGGAATTAGAAGTTATACATTACCAGTTTTTATATTGTTTATGATGTTGATGATAGCATTGAAGTAATCACCTACACTATGTTCAGCTGAGATGCCTTCAGTTCCTGAGAGCATCCTGAAGAGATTCTTCTTCTTTTTATCTTTCTAAAAATAGTTTTATAAGATTATTTTTGTGGAAAACCCCCACCTTTCTCCCTATTAGATTATACTATTCATTTTGCAAAAAATGTACTTCTCTTTGGCTTTTTTGGAAGCAATTCAATGTATCAGAAGGCTTAACTTGTCTGTGAAAGAGATTGTTTAATTGCATCTCTACAGAATGATGGCAGATTTCGATCCCTTTGCTGGTAAGGTAGTAGTTCTGCTTCCAGTGATTATCATCTTAAAATTTGACTTTAGGGAGATATGTGCTTACATGCATACATATATACTTTAAAGCAGAACTTTCTCTGAAGGATCTCTAACTGTTAATATGCCTTTAAATTCAGCTAAGTTAAGTGACACATAAACATGTTTTTAAAGCCAAGGACAATTTAAATCCTGCCCTGATACTGTTGTTTTCCTCAATCATTGCCATAAATTCCGAACACATACATACTAGACACAAAAAAAACCCCTCCACACCAGACTGGGCCTGAGTACCTTTTGGTTTTTTTTAAGTTTTGAAGATATGCACAAGTCATACTTCAGATGATCTTTTCTTGACAACCTTCCTGTTGCCTTCAAGAGTGAGTGGCTTCTGCATTCATAGCAATACTTGTGAGAATTCTTATAGTATATAGCTCGATATAGATTCATCTTACTCGTTCTTGTTATGTACCCATCAAGGTACATACTACCTTCCCCTCAAATTGGGGATCCTTGCAAGATACTAATCTGTGTTACAATATAGTTGATATAAACGTGTTTGATATTTAATTTTGCTCAGTGTGAAGTATTAATGTGATGAAACAAGAAAAGGAGACATTTGAAATTGTTCCATGATATACTTGTATCCTAGCACTAATTTTTCCATTCATGGAGACACTAAGTTGAAAAATTCCAGTGATTCTGCTGGTTAATTAATTTTGCCTCACCTTTCTTTTTGCACTTTTTTGGGAGGGCTGATTCGCATTTCACTAAACTGTAAATTTGGGTATTTGGGTAAAGACCTTCCTCCCCTCCCCCCTTGTCATAGTTCAGTAATAAATTATAATGAAAATAATTTGAAAAAGTTATTTTTATTTCTTTTGAGTCCTTGGTGTCTTTCTTACTACAAATTCTCTACATTCTTTAAAATTGTCTTTTGATGTCTAAAATTGCCTTTTGATGTCTGAAGCCTATGCCCACTGAAAACATGAAAAAAACACAGCAGCCTTTGATGGGAACAGCAATAAGCCCCATACTAAAATGATGGTACATGTGGAATGAAGGGTATGCAGGACAGGGTTCTTTCTGTAGCTGCTTGACAACTAGTGTGGAAGAGGATATCTTTCGTGTTAAACTGTAGGGTTTTCTGATTATTAGTTTCAATGTTTGTTTTTGCTTAAAAGCATATTCAGGAATTTATTTTATACTTCTGGTGGGTTCAGGAGAAAAAGTCCTGCTTACTTTGCTCAAATAAGTCAGGCAGTAAAGTTCTCAAAAAAAAATTGAAACCAAAGTATTTATAAACTCACATTTTAATATGAGCTTAAAAGAAGCTTACTTAGGAATTCAACTGAGATTACTCAAAGCAAAATGTGTTTCTGGCAGCTACTGCATTGGAGATGTAGCTTAAACATATGAAAAAAATTCAGAAATTGCGAACCTCATTCTCAGGAAGCCTTTTTTCATTTCTTTTATTCATAGTTGTGTATTTGGGGTTATTCATTTATTGTTAGTGCAGTAAAGACAGAAGGGATATTACATATTTATTTTCTGGAAATGGATTTGTATTTGTTGTGGTTTTGTCAATCTATTTCATACTATTTCAAAAGAATAAAAACACGTTTTCAAAATGTTTCTGTTCTCGACAGGTATAGAATGAAATAATATGTTTCCAAGCACTAAGGGAAACAGGTGAAAGTAACATACAGAAAATAATGCAGTTATTTTTATTTTTAATCTCAAGGTAATAAACAGGTATTAATTCTATATTTATCATGTGGTTTCCAGCTCTCTTCTGTTTTAATGGTGTAGTAGCATTAGTTTCTATTCTTGTAGTCAATATGCTTGCAGCAAGAATATTTCTACACCTGTCCCATAAGTAAAAATTTCTTTTTACCTAAGCAGAAAGTAGATAATTTATGAGATGTTTTATTTATTTATTAGATGACAATTTATTAGATGTTCAATAAACTTCGGAGTTTTTTTGAGTTATGCATGCTCGATTCTTAGAAAACTTCGTAGTTAGTAAATCAAATCACTGTTGCAGATTTAAGGAAAATAAATATCATCACTTTAATATGACAGTCTTATTTTTCACTCTAATTCTAGATCTGTGATATAAAAAGCCTGTACAACCACTAGTGTAAACAAGGAGCTGACATAAATGAGTGGCGTTCGATTGACTTCCTTGTCAAATGTGTTATTTTATATCAACTACCTTTTATATCTGTTCTCCATTCTTAGGATATTGATGCCAGTCACTTTTTGCTTGTGATCCCAGAAAAAAATAAAAGCCTGTCTGGAGTGACCCAGGCCTTCACAACAACTGTGATTACACAGGGTTGTCAGCCCATTCCTTGTTGCTAGATCTTTTGCAAGATCTGTTATTGCTTTTCAGCTTTTCTTTACTGTATTTGTTATATCTTGAATTATTCTGCAAGACAGTTTGATCCCCTAATTTATAGTAACTATTGCTGGGGAAGAAAAATTTCAAACTAAGACCAAACAAAAGCTATTTTCCTCTTTGATATTGAAGAGTGTGTAAATAGCTGCAATGCTCTGTTCATTTGCACACCTGGCATTATTTCTGTTTGCAGGGACAGAGCAAATAAACTAGTGTTTTGAAATAACTTGGGTCCAAGTTCAGTGTTCAGTTTTGATAAAGTGCTGAAGATTAAAGAAGAAAAATCAGAGAAAAGTCCTGCAGAAAAGCAGTGACTTTGTTGCCTAAAGGAAGTTTGGCTATGTTCTTTGTGTCAGGGATTTAGGTAGGTGGCTAAAATCTTCCATTTCTCAGGTTGTCATTGAACAAATATGATTTGGGTTTTGACACTGTGCAGGCAGTCCAACATACCCATGGCTGGAAGAACGGAGGAGGAGATGAAAGAGGAGGAGGAGGAGGAAGAGGAGGAAGAGGAGGGGAGGTTGAGGCACAGAGAGGAGTCTCTGACTGCTGAGCCTTTCTCCTGCTGTTTTTCCTGACTGAACTCTTATCCCGCAGAGATACTGCCAATGTCACCTTGTTACTGTGGTCTGTAGCGTAAGGCAGGCTCTACTGAAACATAGAGCACTTGTGTGTACCATGCATCCCAGGTGGCCTGGTTCCAACAGGAAAGTGTCTCACCTGATGATGAAGAAAAGAGATGCTTCTCCTCAGTTGACCCCTGCTATGAAATTTGAAGTATTACCTGACCTCTGAAAATGTCTGAGCAACAAACTGTCATGTCACGTGAACTAGGACAAACTACTCCATTAAATCAAGACTGAGCTTTAACCTCACGATACACTGGAGAGTGAAATCCGGTCAGACTGTGAGATCCTACCCAGGAAACGAGAAGAATATTCAATTTCAGATAACCTCTGCGGAGCAGCTTGCATTAGTAGCTAGCCTTGTATAACCATCTTCCACAATACAGAGAATGGATTTCAGCTGAGATGACCAGTAAGCAGAATATAAATGCTGAGATTAAACTCAAGATATATAGGTTGCCCCAAATCAAACCAGGAGCTGAACTCACCTGAACTTGCAGCAAAGTGAAAGTGTTGGATCTGACTGAGCTCAACTGAAAGTAGAAGATGACCACAGATTACCCCAGCCCGCACCCACGTAGGAAAGGAGATTTGAACTCTTGTGGCAACCACCTCAAATTAGGCCTGTAGCTGAGATTAAGTAGCCATAACACACAGAAGAAGAGCTGACTGTGACCACAGTCTCAATCTTTGGGCTGGGGATAAGGAACCTTAGCAGAGTATAAAGGCAGAATATGGCCACAAAATAGTGAAGAGGGAAGAGACCTAAGATGGATCTCAGATATCTTCTATGCATTAAATCAAGGGAATGGAGAGAGGGCGCATAAATTTAGAGGTCCCCATTGCACAGCAATTGACCAAGGAGAGCAAGGGACATCCAGGGTGGTCTTCAAAGTCCCCATAACAGCAAAGGAAAACTAGAGATGGCCATAAATTACTCCTGTGCTACTAACTGGATTTAAGGGTGGTCTCAAGTGACCCTAAGGAAATGTAGTCTGCGTTAACTTCAGATGACCTCTGGGCGTCAAAGGAGGCCAGGCTGACCTCAAATGATCATTTGGGGTAACTAATTGGAATTAAGGTTGATCTCAGATGACTCCTGTGCAGGTTCAGAACCAGTGTTCTGAATTTGACTTCAAATAACTTGTGGAATGAAGACAAGGGCCAGGGTGACCCTGGGCAATTTATTGGGTTTCAAGATGACCTTCAATGATCCCAGGCATCAAATGTGAGCAGCATTGACCTCAGATGACGCCCAAGCAGATCATTGGATGTCATGTCCTCAGGTGACACTTTTTAGCTAATTTGCTAGCATGTTGACCTCAGATGAGCCTTGGGGCTCAAACAACAGCTAGTTGGACCTCAAGGGACCCCCATAAGTAATTAGAACTCATGTTTTCCTGAACTGACCTGTGCCACAACCATGAGGATTGACCTCAGATGACCCTGCAGTGAGAGTTGCATCTCAGGTTGAATTCAAATGACCTCAGACAGGAAACAAGGACTGTGATTGACCTCTAATGACCCCTTGGCACCCAGTGAGGGCCAGGTTGACCTCAAATGACAAACCAAGCAATTAATTGGATCTCAGGTTTACCTTAAATGACCTCTGGGCACTGAAAAAAGGCTGCACTGACCTCACATGAACCCTAACAGGCTCTCTGGTTGACCTCAAATGAACCTGGCTGCTTAATTGGATCTCAAACTGACCTTAAATGATTGCCCCTCCTCCAAATGAGAGCAGTCTTGACCTTAAAAGACCCCTGTGGAGGTAATTGGATGTTAAGTTGACCTCAGATGATCCTGGGCCCCAAACAAGAGCCTAGTTGTCCTTAAAGAACACCTTGCTTATACCTGGGTCTCATGGTGAAGTCGGATGAGCCCCACCCCAGACAGGTTAATTGGCCCTCAAGTTGACCTCAGATGACCTTCCTGAGTAGCTATGGTGACCTCCAGTGATCATGGGCAGGTTAATTGACTCTCATGTTAACCGCAAATGACCCTAAGCACATGCTTGGATCTCTTGTTGAGCTCGGATGGCAATTAGTGCCTCTAACTGTATCTCAAGTTGATTTCAAACAGTGCCTAAGAAGGAAATGGGGGCTGGTGATTGACTTTAAGAGACCCCCAAATAGCTAAATGGCTCTCATGTTGATGTCAAATGACCCCAGGCTGCAAAAGCAGACGCATTTGGCCTGAAACGACTTCTAGGCAGCTAAATGGATCTCAGGTTTCCTTCAGATGACTCCTAGGCAGCACACAAGGACTTGTGATCTCATATGATCCCCTTATCAACTGGTTGATGACCCCTAGACAAAATATGAGTTGATACCAAGGTAGACCTCAGATTACCTCGTGTGAAATGCACTGGATTTAAATTAGACTTTAAATAACCTGCTAGGCAGGAAATAGGGGCTGTGATTGACCTTACATGACTCCTTGCATAGATAATTATCTCTGAGGTTGACCTGAGATGACCCCTGCTCAGGCAATGAGAGCTGGCTGACCTCTGTGCACTAATTGCATCTCACATTGACCTCAGATGATCTCTGTAGAGCAAATGACCACCAGAATTGTCCTCAACTCATATAAACACAGATTAGCTCAGTTTGTAAGTGTCCTCTGAAGTTCATCTAGTCCAACTCTCTGCACAAAGCAGTTACGATTTGATCATGTTGCTCACACCCTTTCCCGGGTAAATTTTGCTTTTTTCCAACAAAGGAGATTTCACAACTCTTCTTGGCTACCTGTTCCACCTGATCACTCTTGCTTTTTCCTTTAAACAAGGTTTCCATGTATCTAGTTGTAATTTTCTTTGTTTCAACCTGTGTCCACTACATCTCTTGCTCCTAGAAGACCCCGGCTACATTTTCTGCTGGCTTCAATCCTGTCTGTTAATGTGTATCTTGCCGCCGATAGCTCTGATTACCAGGCAATGCTGCAGTGATGAGGCAGGTCTGACGTCAAGCCGTGAAGTAGAAGTCGTAAGTCTGGGTCTAGCCAGGCATGGAGCAAGTGCAGGCAAAAAGCAAGCTTGAGGGCCTCAGCTCCCAGGAGGAGAGACAGGGTCCCCCAAAAGGCCCTTTGTCACATAGCTGTTTTCACAGCGATCTGATCCCAGGTTACAGCTGCACTGTGTCAAAACAGATGCAGCTTAACTACTACAAGTGAGGGGAAGAGATCGCAGAGACTGCTGGTGCACTGAGTGCCCTGACATCCTTTTTATCACAAAGGCACTCTGTTAACTCCCGTTAGCTTTTTTGTTCACTAAAAATGTAGAATCATAGATCCTTTTTTTTCACTGAAAACACCAGGTTCTTTTCTGCAAAGCTGCTTCTCATCCAGCTAGTCTCCAGCCTGTACAGCTGCATGGAGTTAGTCCATCCCATGTGCAGGACTTTGCATTTGCTTTTGTCACACTTCACAATGTTTCTGCTGGCCCATTTGTTTTCCAACCTGTCTGTCTGTCAAATAGCTGATGCATCAACTACTTATCTCAATTTGTTATCCTACATTAACTTTCTAGGAGCACACTCTGACTCTATCCAATCATGCTGGTTGTCTATTTGTAATTTTACTTAATTTTTGACAGACTTCCTAACAGCTCTTGATCCCAACTTACCTGTTTCCCCAGCGGTGTGAGCTGAGGCCATGTGGCTGGGCCTGGGACCTGTGGACGCGAGGCAAACTGGAGCTATGGCTGACTTCAAACAACTCCTGAGTGGCAAAAAAGGAGAGTTGTTTTCTGCAAAGGACTACAATGCATCAGAGGACAGTAGTTTACTTCAGGTGACCTCTGATCAACAAAACATGGGCAGCACTTAAACTGAAAGAACCTCTGACTGATAAATTGGTGTAATATTTGAGCTCCCCTGTGTATTGTATTTAAGAGGAGAGCAGAAAGAGAGCGCTCATGCTAGGCATGAATCCCAGGCTGCACTCAATCTCTTGGGTAACCACTTCATACAAAAAAGACAAAGTCTTTCAATTTCCATGGTCCTTGTTCAAGACAGTGCGGTTGTTCTTGACTGTACCTTACTGCTCTGTATACAGATGTGGCAGGAACTGATCTCTGTTAATCCCAAATAGCAAACAGTAGCTGCCCTTTACTGGTAGCTGTGCAGAGAACTGTATCAGTATGTTACTTTGGAGAACCTCGGATCACAGAATTCGTCAGTGTCTGATCTCCACTGATCTCCCCAGCAGAAGACTGAGGTACTATTTGACCTGAATATACCTTTAAGCATGAAAATTTTCATTTGCTTAACTTCATTTACCTCCACTACCAAACTGTGGCTCAGTTGTTGGCCTCGGATAATCCCTGAGCAGCATATGTAGTAGATAGTTGGTTATCTGTTGCATCTGACCAGCAGTCTGGAACAACAGTTAAATTATGCTGACCTAATTATAAAGTTTTGTGCAGGTGGGTTTAACAGTATGTCTACATATGAAAATAAAGCAGCAATTGTCCCTGTTTGGGCCCTACACATATTTCTTGGGTATCATTAAAATTTAGATGTCCTGGTTCAGTGAATTGGGTCAGCAATTGATATTCATTGACCTTTGAGCTGTAAACTAGGACCTCCAGGTACCCAGTGCTGGCCACAGATGACCTTGGAAGGTCCAGTGAGAAAAGTCTGTGGGACTTTGTGTGATCACTGTAAAGATGGTTAATAATAGTTCATTTCAGCTAAACTGAATATAACTATTAATTTTTACCAGTGTTTCCTGAGTAGCAAATTGGGATAGTAATTGAGCTTTGGACTCATGACCCCTGAGCCCAAATGTGGGACATAGAATAGTATGTCACATTATCCCTAAATAATTAACTGAGGGAGTAACTGAACTCATATGAGTCCTTTGAATTGGAGAAATAAATGACCCTGTTGCATCCTAAGCAGCAAAACAGTTCAGTGACCCAACTGTAGTCTGCAGCCATAACCTCACTTGACTCCATTACAAGAGGTGGTGGCAGAATATGATCTCAGTTAATGCCCCCTCTCTCACATCTGAATTTTGAGATTTAAATTAGGCCAACATGTTGAAAGCTAATGACATCTGAACAGCAAACAGAGGCTGGCAGCTACCTCAGGAGAGTTTGAGCACCAAAGCATGTTGGAGCTTAAGCTCAGATTTCTACTGACTAGGACATATAGTCTGCAAGTGACTTCTTAGAAACATGAATAGGAAGCTGGACCAGGCAGCTGCAATTCCTGAGGTCACCCACTATCAGCTCTCTGGCGGGCTGTCTGATGATTGGCATGTGGAATCTCTGTCCTATTCTAGTGTCTCACTGCAGCTGCAAACTCAACATTTCAATCTTCTGAACTGAGGACTCTCAAAATGTCATTCAGAGTTCTACATTACCCATTAAAGACATCACCTTTACACAATTCTTGGTGAAAACCCAGCCTAAAGGAAGCCCACAACTTTGCCATTGACTTCAGTGGAGCCAGGATTTAAACCCAAACTTCAATGTCCAACAAAATGTGTGTCTACCTAGCCACCTAACCCTCTCTCCAAACCTCTCCTTCTGTTTTCCTCTCCCCTAAGACCCAGTTGGATCCATAGCTTTTGAGTATTATCAGAACTTCCAAAAGGCCTTTCATGAATGCAGAGAATGAATTTAAGGGGGAGACAGGATGGGACACTTTCTCCCACTTGTTCATCTTCCCTTCCATATCTCCAGAAACTCCTTTTTCTTCTATCCTCTTCATGAAGACATCCACAATATTCCCTGAGAATTTTGAATATCCTTGGGATGTTCAAACAAGCATGTTCATATTGCTATGACTCCTGAATGTGGTTCACGTCTTGTTTAGGGTTAAACAACTATTTAGGAATAACATCCAGAGATCAACCCTGGCAACAGACACGGTGGCTACTCAAACCCCCATGACAGACACGGTGGCTACTCCAACCCCCGCGACAGGCAC
>NW_009185748.1:47789-81727 GCF_000690835.1 Fulmarus glacialis | reverse complement strand
CAAACTATTCTATGATTCTATGATTTTAGAATAATATGGTAAGGGAAAAGTATTTTACAGAATAATCAACATTATTTCTGTACTCTAGCATTAAACATTGAGACACTAATGGACAATGTAATTTTTTCTATAGTAATCAAAATAGATGTCTAAGTCTTAAGGAAGAAAAATACATTAAAGAAGACATGCAAGTCCAATTGTACAATGAAGTCCTTCCGTTTGCCATAATAGATGCATTTTTAAACTTATCAATGTGCAGAGATTCTTTTTAACAGTGCAAGGAGCTAATCAGAGAAACCATAGAGACTCTTTCTCAGTAAGCTTCTTATTGAAGAGTTATATTTTCAGAACCATGTTTTTTTCAAACTCTGTTGGCATCTTCCAGAGGATACTGATGCTTTGCAGAGAAAATTTGCTTTGCTGTTGCACCAAAGAGAAATACGGTCCACAAAGAGGAAGACTATTTTCTAGTGTGCAGCTCAGCAATAACATACTTGTCCATACCTTACTGACTGTATCCAAAACCTTCGTTTTAAAAACTTGTTATGTTCCTCATGCATCTGTTCCCCCTATATCAAGAATCAAGAAGTTCTGAAACAGTGCTCCAATAAGGCAAAAAAAGCTATACAAATCCTGAGCACTACTTATGGGCCTTATGAATAAGATTGTGAAATGCTGCAAAAAATGTACATATTTTGAATTTCATGGATTTGTGTGTGGAAAGTTTAGCTGACAAAGAATTAAGCTAAGGCAATTTTGTTCTCCAAGATACAAAAATATATTGGATGTGGGAGCATATATGTCATAGATCTTTCCATGCTACTAGTTCAAGATTATTTTTCTATATACATTTTAGGATGCTGTATTAAAGAGTTGATATCTGCCTACCACCTTTCTACCCTATTTCAAAGTCATCTGATATAATGCCCTAGAAGAATGCCCCATCATACCTGTATTTCACAGGAGATAACCTGGCAGGGTGGTATAAATTAGAACCAAGACCCCTTTGAAATGTCAGTGTGCTGTTTTTTTTATCCAGATCAGTGGAAGAGTCTAATTAATTTGGCAGAATTCTTGGGTCCTCTATTACAACATCTGCTCTGCTGTGGAATGATCCAGCACAACCATCTGTCTTTCACCATGCAAAGCAAGTGGCTGAGGGAAGATTTAATATTTTTCGACAGCAAAGGATAAAAATGAACACAATATCAAATTTAAAGCCATGTTCTTCAGACCGTCAAGGTTAACTACTGGAGTTGTGCATAGACCAGCATATTGGGGAGAAGTGGTTTGTGCCACAATATTATTAGAGAAGGATGAGCAGCAAATGCACTCTATTGGAGCTCACACGGTTCATTACAATTTTTGTCTCGACTAGCTAATCAGCATCAATCCCAACGTTATGCCTGAAGCATTCCTTTTTGAGGATCTCCCGAGCAAAGTATAATCTTGCTAACCTAAATGTGGTCTTCACTGTGAAATTTGCCAACAGCTCAATATCAATGAAAACAGCGGCAAAGAAATCTTCCTTCTCCTCATCATGACAGCCATGCCAGCAAACCCTGCAGTGTACATCTAATTATGCTGACAGAAGAGTACTTCTGTCAGTTTAAATAACCTTGTTCTGAGAGACAGCTTTACCTTTACCAATTTAGGGTGTTTCTCCTGTGGCTGCCATGGTTGCATTACCCAGCAGAGCTGCATGTCCAATGGAAGGGACATGCCTGAGAGATGAACCCGTGCCATTCATAGCTGTGTCCTTCTAGAGCACGCTTCGCTTTGGCCCCCTCGTCTCCAGGCATGAGTGGTCAGGTGTTGCGGCGTCAGTACACGCCATTTAATAGCCCATGTCAGAATGAACAAGTGCGATGAGTCCTTCTTTTAGAGGTCAAAATCCTGGTTTTCAGGGGCTACCAAGATCTAACATTTCCAGTGGGAAAGTGTTGTTTGCACTGTGGCTGGAACATTTCCATTGTAAAGTTACTGGTGCAAAATACTTCTCTGACTGAGGTGAAAACTTTTGCAGTCTGTAGGGCTAACTTTCAAGTGGATCCATTCATTTTGCTGATAAAAAAGATTGGCTATTCAAAGGGCAACAGCATCACAGACAGGCGTTCTGCATTCACTTCATGACTTGCAGCTCTGGTCTGGCACTTGATAGCACATATAAAATGCATTAGCCATATGGAAACTACATCTCATTCTGCCTGTCTGCTAAAGGTGAACAGTGGCTTTAGCAATAGTGCCTAACATTAATAATAGTGTCTTCTTTCCATGTAAGACTGGTGACAGCCAACAGTCAAGACTTCGGTGCTGAAACAAGAAGTAAAGGGTCTAAGGTGAGGGAAAGCAATCCAGCAATCCTCACTGGTGTATCAATACTTACCATAAGGTACTGATATGGAAGGATGGCCTGTGGCTTGTTTTGTCCATAGATTCAGTATTACAACAAGTTCCACAGGAATATAGGTCCTGTATCCTCCTTTGATCTTTCTCCTTTCACATTTAATTTGCAGCAGCTGAAAGTTTTGTCTGTGTAGTTCATTGGTCTTTTTCCACGTGTCACATTTTCTTTCCTCTTCTTGTTTCACAGTTGTCCCTATCTATATTTTACTCTCTTATGCCGTGAGATTTCATTCGTTTTGTTGTGGTTGCTGGAGGTTTTCTTTATTCGTTTGGCTTTTTAAGAGTGCTAGCAGCTTTCCTTAGTGGCTGCAGGGGAAGCAACATGAGAAGATGAAGGCAGCAGCCTGCCAGGGTGTGTTTGCTGAAAGCCATTGGTTTTTCTTCCTATTCAGACACCCACTTTCTTGCATGTTGGCTCCAAAACAGCGGTTCTAGCAGCCAGTTGCTGCTGCACAGACTAAAGAGGGAGACATTAACTGCCATATACTGCACCTTCCTAATTGCATTATAGACATAATCCAAAGCCCGTTGAAGTCAGCTCCTACTAACTCCATCAGTGTTTAGGGCACACGGCAAGGTTTTCACACCCAACGGCAAGAGATGGTGTACATATGCCCCCTACATTCTCAGTCACACCTTTCCCCTCCCCTTCTCAAAATGTGGGAGACCCTGCAGGCCTTGCTGCTTGTTAAAGTGCTGGGTTAACATTCTGCGGTAATTTGTTTAGCCTGAAAGGCAGCTACAGTAAGTGTGTTAGTGGGAATATGCTCCTTTTATTCCCTCCCTCCCTAATGCCTCTGTAAAGCTGTGGTTTGCACAGACTTTAATTAGAAAAGAGGAATTTTGCATGCTTTCCAGCTGGGCTTTCTTGGATTTAATTGTCATTTTAGCTTTTATTTTTATTGATTTTGTAGCAAAACAAATTGGTATAATCCTCCAAGCCAAAATAGATATAATCCTCCAAGCCAGCAGGGAATGTCCTAATGGAAAGAGAGTTATGATAAAAATAATCCACTTCACCCTGGCAAACATCTCCATCATTCAACAGAAGCTGTTGTGAAGACCAAAATCCCTGATTTCCACAGCACTATTTTGATTTCATGAGTTTCAGAGTTTTCTAAAACTGATTGAATGACACATTGTCTTTATTTTTTATTTGTTTTTTAAAAAGGTAATAACACTGGTTTCAGACCAGACTCCAGAGTCATTGCTGACTGCCACAGACTTCAGCAAGACATGGGCTTAGCTGCTTTCTTCATTTTCAGATATTAAAAATCCCCCTTTTCCCAGATGGTCACTGGGCTTGAATACCAAGCTACATCTGCAGAAGAGGCTGATGTCTGCCTCAATGGCCCATCTGGTAAGAATGAATGGGCTTCATTAAGGAACATCATCTGACAGGTGACATGCCAAAGCCATGACATATAGATTACTTGTGCCCAGTGTCAATTCTCTACACTGCCAGTTCAAATACATATCCTCCTCAGGATGGGGGTGATGCACATTGACACCTGGCATATGGCAACAAAGCTTCTGCAGTCCCAAGGAAAGAAAGGTGAAACCGCATATGTCAGCTTAGGTGGAGGTAAATCAAAACTGTTGGGAGAAGACAGGAGAGAAACCTGTTTTTCTAGTGTGGATGAGAGCTTTAGGCACAGTGGGTAAGACCTTGCTTAACAAAATTTCCCCCTGCAGTGAGGCTTAGGCAGAATTCAGCTTTCCAAACCATTCAAAATGCACTCCTTTAACATTTGTGTTTGCATCATGGGTGTACACACACACATACACAGAGCCATCCGTCTATCCGTCTTGCAGCCCTGCATGCTTGATAGCCCCAGTTCATGTGAAGAGTGCCCACTGTCCCAACAGCCCAAAGCCTGTAGACTGACCTTCATGGTGTGGAATCTGAGTCTGCTTTGGATGCCTAGACTAGACTAGATCCTAAATTCTAGGTATTGTACCACCAGCTGCTGCTACCAAAGCAGGAACTGATGAGACCTGAATTTGCGTTTAGAAAGACCAATATTTTCTTTATAGTCCCAGAGAATTAACAAGAATGGAAGGCCCCTGCTATTGGTACTAGCATTGGTTAGGTCTTGAACATTACAGGCGGAGGAGTTCAGCTCATTGTTAGAGCTTGAAAGACATAATGTTGGAAATGGTGAATAGCTTCTGGCCTGTGGCCAGAGCTAGAGCAGTTCAGGGACTCTGTACCATTGTTACACCCAAAGCGAAGGTTGGGAATAGGATGAGGATGATGGACACAAAAAGATGAAAATGTAATATTGATGCTAGATCCTGTATGGCCTACAGGCCTACTACAAGAGCTGCTGCCAGCAGTGTAAATGATGCATTAAGCCTTAGGAAGGGGTTGGAGTTAAGGCAGTGACAGGTGTCAAAATTAGGGTTTAAGCTACCATGAACTGATGACATAAGTTTGTTGACCAATCATCAAAATCTTAGTGTGGTTGGAAGGGATTATTTCCAGGAACAGCAAATTACTTGCATTTAGATATTTGGTGGAGAAGTCACGCGTGTGATAGAGGTAATGCTGGAGTTAGACTGCGTTTGAATTAGAGTTTAGATTAGTTTAGCATTAGGGATGACAGGGCCAGAAAGCTTTCTGATAGATTTTGCAAGGCCTGCAGAGTTAAGGTGATGGTGGACAGTGACAACTACAAGTGACTTTTGGTTGATTCCAAGATGTCCTATGGCTAAGACTGGAGCTGGGACTACACCAGCATCACCACTGAGCTTCTGAGCAGTAAAAGTCTGAAGAAGGAGGCTTGTTGGCAGGTCATGCCAATGTGATGAATGACAGGTTTTTGGAGGTGGCTGTCACTGGTCTCTAATACTAAAGGTAGATTTTGATTTGTGATAGATTAGGCTCTGGGCTACAGAAGCTTAAAAGCTAGGTTTACAGTAGTGGAGTGTAGTGAGATTCTTTCAAGGTGAATGACTTCATAGGAAGTCACTGCAGGACAGTGTTAGGTTTTGGGAGAACAAGGGTCAAGGAGCTAGATTAACTATTGTTACCTGGCATGGCAGACACTGGTAGGGGAAAATGACATCTGCTTAGCATTGATGCTAGTCACCAGAGTGTTAAGGATAGGTTTGGTTTAGGGTGAAGACTTGCCAGAAGAAGGGTTGCTGTCATTAGATGAATCGTGAAACTCTCAGTCCCATGTGGCTAGAATGAGGGCTGGGGTTAGCAAGGAGCAAAGGACAAGCAGACCAAAGACGCTGCGCTATAATGCTAAGGCATGGGTTAAAGCAGGGCTTAGGGTGTGGGAAAGCAGGAAGCAAAGATCCTGCATTGCTGCCTGAACTAGTAAAGGGTGCTGGTAAAAGGTAGAATGGCATGTGTTTTGATTTTCACTGTGTTAAAGCAGCGGTATGCTAATATTAATGGTTAGAGCTGGTTAGGTTGAGAATATTTTACTGATGAGTTTGTCTCATCTGTATTTGTCATCTGTCTCATTTTGATCTGACACATCACATGGCTAGCAGGAAGACCATAGTTAGAAGTTGGTCAGAAATCAAGATTTATGGATAATTTTGTGGTTATTAAAGATCATGTGTTTATGATGTTAGCCTAGGATTCAGTTCTGGGACCAAATTGTCTGACGAGGCAGTTTCATTACCTGATCCTGCAAGGCTAGGCAGGGCAAAGAGGCTGACAGTTATCTGGGACTTTTTTATTGACTTTAACTATTATGGATAAGCTTAGGACTAGGGCATAGTCAGAGGTACAGTTATACTCACAGTTAACAGAAAGAGACTAAAGAGTTAGGTTTCCATCCATGATGCAGCAAGCACCTTGGGGCAAAGCTGGGTGATAAATGTTGATGACAGTGAGACAAATAAACATCCAGAGTCTGACAGTGGCCACTGGACTGTGATATGAAGGCCACTGGGATAAAATGAGGACTAGTTGCAGCAGGGTCAGCTGGTGTAGGAATAATTTTGCATCTGTTAGAGTCACTGGACTATGACTTTGAAGTTAGTTTTAACATTTGGAAAAAGGCTAGGATTCCGTTTTATTGTCAGTAGTGTTGCTAGAGCATTCATTGGGGTTAGGAATAGGCTCATGGCAACTGGGGTTGAAAAACAAGGTGTTTCGGCGTGTGCTGAGTCCCTCAGACTATGCAAAGTCTATAATCCCAAATAACACCTCCCCTAAATCTAATTGTGGGACCCTGTCAACTAACATAGTTGATCCCTCCCACCCCCTATCCTGACTCTGACTGGAGTCTAAAGACTCATTAGATCTTTACACAAGGTGTTCAGAGACTTACTGAGCCTTAAAGTATTGGGGCTTTTGAAAAGATCTTAGACCAACAAGTCTGAGAGAATTTTTTTTTATTATTTTTGGCTGAATTCTGGAAGGCTGGTAGAGCTATGACAGGAGCTTTTTTTTTCAATAGTGTTTCAAAGATATCTGGCATTAAGCCTTCAGTGATTTATGGTTACGTTTCTCATTTCAGTACATGGAGATTATAGCACTGCTTTTTTATGGGATCATTTGAAACTAGTACTGCTGTCACCAAGCATGGGAAATATGTCTTGATTTTGTGGGATTTAGGTTAGTATTCAGGATAAAAGGACTTGAAGAGCAGTTTCCTTGGTGACTCCTCATAAATTTTGGCAATATAACAAATGGAATAGTGTTGGATTTGAGTTTGTTAGGTAAAACCAAACAGTAATGTTGCAAGATTAGAAAATGGAGAAACAGGTTTAAATAACACGGTACTTAGCCAGATTAGGGTCTATATCTGAAGGCTGTGATTAAGGGCATATTTTGAGAGAGTATACACAGAAAAGCAATTCTGATTTTTTAAAGTTGTTCAGCCCATTAGGGCAGGCCAGGGGGTTAGTTTTCTATGGCTCCTAATAGAAGTACTATTTTAGCATAAGGCAGATTTTAGATTCATATTCAGACTTGGTTCTGTTTAAAGAGGATACATCAATATTTTTTGCGGCATTCTCCAGTCCCCTAGGCTAAGGTGAAGGGCTAGTGGTGGCAAGGATGAACGATGTTTTGGTAACTTGGCGTTGACTGTAATCTGCGGTTGTGCAGTTAGGTTTTGATTTGGAGCTTAGGTTTGAGGTATGCTAGTAAGCCTTGATGGCATCATGTCACATACTGCCGTGATGATTCCTGAAGGATAATCTCTTGAACGCTACCCCTAAACCTAATGTTAACCACTGTCCAGTGGAACTGAAGGCCTGGGCTGTTAAAGCAATACAATTTACTCTTAAAATCTTTCTTGCCCTTATCGCGCATTCCATCCCTTCCTGCAAAGTCTAAAAATCAGGCTACCTCTTACACCTCGCTGCCCTAAGCTTAATCCTAACCCCAAAGATGATCCAGTCACAATATCCCTACAGATCCCCATCTGCTGCAGAGCCGTCCATCAGCCTTTCTTCCCTTCCAGCACCAAACTTCACTCTGGCTTTACAGGACTTCCTGAGCCCTTAGTTGTCTGATATTGTTAATCTCAATATTAACCCCAAGCCTAAACCTAGACTTAACCCATCTCACATATACAATAGATCCATGTGTGCTGCGCTGGGCGTGTTAAGATTTCATATCAAAGCTAGGTTTTGACATGCACTTCTTATTCCCCCTTTTTCTCTTTCCCCATCTGTGGTAATGTGGGATAGACAGTCAAAAATAGATTGTGGCCAAACCCTGAATATAGATGGAACAGAGCTCCAGGATGTCCTCTGATCTGTAACCAAAAAAAAGTTCAGAAATAGCCTCAGAGCCTTCTACCTTTCTTATAAATTAGAAGTCAGGAAAAGTCCTGGCCCCTATTTGAGCTCCAGAGACATTTTAGTGTCTAGTTCTCTTGGAAAGTTTTCTGATACTTTCTTTCTGCCTTATAAAAAAAAAAGAATTGGATGTTGGGGCAGACACAGAGTCCAGCCTGTGAGGAACAACTCAGTAGCCACATGGATGCAAATGTGACATACAGCACAGAAGCCCCAGCATCCCACATTAGCTCCAGGTAATATAGTGAAGGGCAGGATGGGGAGAAAAAAGGTGAAGGATGAGGAAAAGCAGAAACTTTCTGAATCTCATTGTTTCATCGACACTTGGATGTTTGAGCTCAGTTCCGTCTTGTGTTCATATCCAAAAATGTGAGGTGAAGCCAGTGGGTATTTCCACAGTGCAATGGCTCGAACAAGGCTGGTCACATTATTTTGGAAACATTATTCTTTCTCCTGTGATAGAAAGGGGAGAGAAGCTTTGAAAGAGAAGCTACGTAAACCTTGCTGCACATCTTGGTCAGATGTATTATTCCAGCCAATGTTGGATGGCTGCAATTAACAGCATGGTCCTTGCTGTACGCAAGTTAATTCATATTTGGGAAGTGCAGAGGATGAAGAGAGACAAAATGATGCTAAACCGTCTTAAAGATAGAGGATTTTAGATGAGGGTTGATGCAAAGCCTAGGTTAGGTTCCCTAAAACAAAGTCTTTCCAAAGAGTGGACATGAAAACTTTCTGTCTGTCCCCTCCCAGTAACAGCTGATTCTTGAACCCCATCAAAGTTCTGTTGGCTTCTTTGTATTACACCACTTTGAAAATCCTTACTTCCTTATTCTGCATGTATAACCACTCCAGAACTTTCCTTTCCATACTCCTTCCCCAACACATAATTTGCACTGCAAAGATCTATCTATAGTCAGTTACTTAAGACCAAAGCAGGAATAGATTTAGGGATCCTGCTGGAAGCATCCTGTGAGATAATGCCTAAGAAAGCTCTTTGACTTCCAACTGAAGGGGAAGGAGTTCAAGGATGTAAATAAAGTCGTGGTGGGTTTGTGCTGCTGCTATTGTTTAGACTAGATGCTTGTTTCTCAGGTGAATAAGAAGTTGAATCATTGTTCACATTGCCTAATGACAGCTGGAAAAAAGGCCTAGGGCTCCAAACATCTTTTACAACAAAGAGCCAGCTCCTGCAACCCTGACGTGAAGAGAGAGTGAGAGGGCTTAGCGATGGTAAGGCAACCCGCTGACCCACGTGGAATTTGCTTCCAACAACAGTGATCCAGACTACAGAAGGAAAAAAGCTCTGCACTGGATACTTCGTTGTTTAATATTTCCCAAATATGATAAATCAATAAATGTATGGTTTAGTAAAACAAGGTTTCAGTCTTCATCTTTCTTATCTAATTGTTTGGGACAAATGACTGCTGCATAGCTAATGTGGAGAATATTCAAGAAAAAGCTGCTTAAGAACTCTCACTCTGGACTGATACACAGCTTTTAAAAGCCCAGTGGGAGCCCCTGTGGTTTGGAGACCAGGTGGATGCACTGGCTGGAGTGGTACCCTTTGGGTACGGAAAGAATACGTATGGTACCAAAAGGAGACTGCTTTTCTGTGTACTGTATCTTTCAAATGAAAACTGTCACTGCACGCTGTAAATGTAATACAAGACACATACCACTTCTTATTCCAGTTCATATGCAGATTCCCTAAAGATGTTTTGCATCTTCTTTTCATTTGCTAACTTTAAGACTTTGAAACAAAATCTGTGTTTTGTTCTGCACATCTAAAATGGGAGATAATATTGCTTGTGAAACGGAGAGTCAGAGGAAATCTCTCTGGAGGACAAGACATCTTCCTCCCCTGTTGTGGCACAAGATGTACCTCCTTTCCGTAGCGGAGTCTGTGTGCTAATGCATGTGGATGGTAAGGGGTGCTGCTGTATTGGCTGTTGCTACAGTGATAAATTGTACACGCACACAGTTCACGTGTACCTGGTTCATGGAAGTGTGTGCCTTCCTCGGGGAAGCCGCGAGGCACAAGCCATACACCCCCCCCACAGCAACATCTCTCTGCTACCTAAGACGAAAGGACTTTATGGACAAATTGTAGTGCCTTTTTCTACTGGTGGTTTTAAACTGTTGCACACCACCTCAGCTACTGCGTGGTGGGAAGCCAAATAAATCATTATACAATTAATGTAAGTCTGACACTCATGGGAGAAACTGTGTAATTAATTGTGACTAATGCAACTGTTACACTACAGAGGAGAAATTAGGAATGTTTTGCCACTTATTGTAAAGAATTACCAGAAGGCAGCTTATTACCATACTAACTACTGTCATTTAGTCATCAGGTCACAAACTGCCTGCAGTCTGGTTTAGACATTTTCCCCTCTAATGCACCAATCCCACTATGCAGACACCAAATACAGTTTTGAAATTATTTAGATGAAATTCTTCAAAACTCCACAGATGACATTATCATTGAGGACTCAGTCCAACATAGTTCTCTCAAGACGATAAATTAGTTTAATGACATTTTCCACGACTAGGAGAACTGACTGGAGTTATTAACCATTTTATAATAGGGACACATTCAGAAATGGGTACATTTCCTGTGCATGAGCAGGCACTATCCACATCCCAGCTTTTCTGGATTTACTGTTACATGGATACTTAGGTGAAGACATGGATATTTAAGCACGTCCCTAGAACATGCAGATGCATTACTCAGATGCATTACTTTAGCTGACCTTCAAGTGAAGTTTATTGGTATGTACACTAACGATAGCATGGCTGAAGATGATAGTAGCTGATGAGAAAGGGTACATCTCTGTAATCAGTGATGACTAAATGTGAGGTCAACCCACCGGCTCTCCAAAACAGCTGAGGGGAAAAAAAAACAGAGGGAGGAAAACTAGGAGGTCAGCGCATGCCAATATGCACGGCCGGAGGTGAGAGCTCAGAGCGTCGCTGCGTGCCCCCCGGCTCCTCTGGGGACATCCCGGTCTGCTCCCGCTAGTGGAAAAGCTTCTGTTGGTCAATAACATTTATTTGTTGCTCCCCTGGCTATGCTGCTTCTCTCACTGAAGGGCCTAACAATATTCAAACATCTTCTGATATAGGAAATATTAGAGAAGGCAGAAGCCTGTAAATGGACAAAGTCTTACAAGACAAGAGCAGTGGGACTCAGTCCTAATGTTTCCACTTAATCACCATGGTATCTTATTGTACTGAGTTATTACAGGGTGTCAATAGCTGTCTGCCACGGAGGACTCTAGTTATGCAAGCATAAGCATGCTAATACAGTTTTAAAAGACCCTTATTGTGTGTTTTTTCTTTGTAGTTTTATAAGACAGTTTCTCCTCCTCCCTCCTCAAAAATCCTATTGCAGATGGAGACCCAGGGAGTCAGCTGGGCTGTAACAGGACATAATTTCTCATGTATATCTTCAGCTACTTGTCCAAATCCACTACTCTGATTAGTAGTGCTTGAAATCTGTATCCTGATGCGCAGGGAGCAATTTAGTTGCCAAAACATGGGCCTCAAGGGGTCCTGCCTGGCACCCAGCTCTCTCTCCACGAGGACATGTGTGTCCCACATGCCCTATGTCATGTCTCCCCATTTCATGCCACAAAATCCCGGATATCTTGGCTCATCTCCAACAGCACCAGTCATCTCCATGTAGGCAATGGACTCTCACCAACAGTTTGGTGTTCCTGGGTAGGTGATACCACGGCCATGAGCAGCAGATGCTGCCGGGATCACAGCCCAGCCATGCTGGGTAGCTCTGCCACACGTGGAGGTGAGACCCAGCCTCCTTGGATGGCCATGCTTGCCTAGCTCCACAGCCTTGCCTCACGCTGCCTTCAAAATGTTGCTTGCATGCCAGGCAGCCATGCTGGAGCTCCAGCTCCCCCTGACCAGCTGTGCTTCCCCACCCGGGGCACCGGGACCAGGGGCCAGGGAGAGCAGGGCAGCTTGCAACGCTGCCCCATCATCTGTGTGCCTGGTCATCTGTGCACTGATTCACGAGAGCATTTCAAACTGGTTTCCTGCACGTGTCTGTGTTGCACCTCACAACACAATCAAAACCAAAGCTTCATCATTATAATATATGTTAACAAAATAAATAAATTTAAAAAACCAATTAGCAACAGTGTGGTTAGAGTTGTGATGGTCTAAGGGTAAAGGTAAATCTTTTTAGACCAATTCCTTTAAAAGCAATGGCAAAACAGTTATTTGGATTTTTAAAAAAAATCCTATGACTTTATTTTTCAAAATCTTAAATATGCCTTTCCCGTGGGTTGCAATTTTGCTATTGGGTGAGCTTCCTGTTATAAAAGTTTCCTGTTGTTTTTCTCAAGTCCAGTAGTTCATTCTTGTATGCATTTTCTATTTTCCCTACCATGACTTCACACCTGCAGATTGTTGAGGAAAATATCCAATATTAACAAAATTTTCATGCCCCTAGTTGTGCATATCAGATATTACTTCTACTAGACATGGAATACGTGTCTACCATTGCATGCTACCAATGAACTACTATGATCCTTCAGGATCAAAGTACTTATAATACTTTTTTGGGTTTGTGTAACACCTAATCTACCTCTCAGGAATATTAAGGAGCCAGGAATGGGTGAGACATTTGTCTCTCCATTTTCAAATTAAGTTCATGTAATGACTGTCTGGATTTTTTAAAGAGATCAGTATATAAACAATTAATTATGCTTAGCACTTAGATGCACAGTGATGTGATGAGTGGTGCATGCAATTTCCAATATTTCACATTAGAAATTAAATTAATTTAAGTAAGTTCTTTGTTATTACATGAGTGAGTCATTATCAAGTTAATTAATCTAGCCCAAAGTTTCACAAAGTTTGTTCTTCTTTCTCTCTCTGTCTCCTTTTCTTTATCCTCAACACTGGACAAAGTTACTTGAAGGTGTTTTCACTGAAGTCATTAAGGCTTTTCGCAGGCATAGTCTTGTGATGAGAAAGACCTGCAGTCAAGAAACACTGACATTACTGTGTGCAGTCATTGTTATTTACCATCTTTGCTGTAGGCCTGGTGAAAGCCATCCTAAAGCTATCCTAAAACCGATAGCAGTTGTTGTTACAAAAGTCAGTGACATATCCCGCAGGGAACTGCCTAGGAAAACTCTCCCTCTGATCCTGTAGTATAAATCAACCTGACAATCAATGTCAAGGATGACTGTCAGCCACAAACTAGCATATAAGGGAAAGAAAGGCTTCTTAGGAAAAAAAAAAGGTTGAGGTGGAAAATTTAACTAATCTTGATACTATACCTAAGGACAGTTATTGACAAGTCTAAGATCAGGCACCTTGAGTAGAAATTATTGGGAAATTCAGCTTTTATTGCTGGTGTCAAATCCTGGGGTTTTTTTTAGGGAATAAACAGATTTTCATAGATAGAGATAAAACTGCTTGACAGCTAAAATGTGGGAAGTACCAAAGTTTTGTTTATATTACCATGGGTTATTTGGTCGTCTTATTACTAGTTATATAATAAAATAATGAAGTGATATTGCTTTATTTATGTTCAGTTTTCAAGGACTTCAAACTATCCAGCATGCCTCCCAGCCTTTGTGATTAACAAAGCCAATTGCCTTGCTCAAGATTTGTGCAAGCACCTCACCACCTGTATTACGAAATCTCACTCTGTAAAATGAAACATTATGAAACAATTTCCATTAAGAAATACATTCTCTTTCTTTTCCAAAGAGATTGCATGGCTGTAATGAGCACAGGTTGCAACCTTGGTTCTGTACCTCATGCACTGTTTCTGCTCCAGAAGGTTTTCACTTCCAGTTGTGATGTTGTTTACAGCTTGTGAGCTGGATAACTCTGTAACAGCACAGATTAGCCTGCTCCTTTGTCATGTATTAATGCTATAAAAATTAATATCCTTTGATAATAATAAACGCAGTTCCTTGATTTGCGATACTGTCAAAGATTTATCGTGAATCTCAGTAAACAGAGATTCATCCAGATGTAGGACAGCAGATATCTCCAAGCAAAAAGTCACAAAGGGTAAAAAAAATACAAAGAAGAAATTATGCCATTTTCATAATGTAGCTAATAAACAGAGAATAAATGTTTGAGCTTTGAAGCTTGCATTTCTATGCCATTATCTGAAATCAAATGGCTGATGCTTGTATATGCCTGTATTTTCAGACTATGAGTCTGCCTTTTGGGCTGTCATTGTAGAAGACATTGAACCAATTACTTATCTGTGTAAACCATGAAAGGCAATGGTTGCCTGGTATTCAGAATAATGCAGTGAACAGGACTCTAGTCTAGGAACCAGGGATTCATGGGGCAGGTGGTTAGAGGCAGCAAATAACTACAGCTCCATTGGCTGCGATAATCTGCAAGTGTCCATCTCCTAAAGACTGTTCCTGCCTCTTCCTTCGATCTGGGACAAGGGATGTCACATCTCTAGGCTCGTCTCAGCCCTTTTCTCCTTTATTGCCAAGAGGGCAAACCACATCCTGGGGTGCAATGAACACAGCATAGCCAGCCAGTCAAAAGAGGTGGTTATCCTGCTGTATTCAGCGTTAGTGCGACCTCACCTTGAATACTGTGTGCCGTTCTGGGCCCCGCCATTTAAGAAGGATGTGAAGGTCCTTGAATGCATCCAGAGGAGGGCAACAAAGCTGGTGAAAGGGCTGGAAGGAATGTCCTATGAGGAGCTGCTGAGGACTGTGTGTTTGTCTAGTTTGGAGAACAGGAGGCTGAGGGGTGACCTCATTGCTCTCTACAGCTTCCTGAGGAGGAGAAGTGGAGAGGGAGGTGCTGAGCTCTTCTCTCTGGTATTCAGTAATAGGACATGTGGGAATGGTTCAAAGCTGCGCCAAGGGAGGTTCAGACTGGACATCAGGAAGCATTTCTCCACGAGAGGGTGGTCAAACCCTGGACAGGCTTCCTAGAAAGGGGTTCTATGGCCCAAGCCTGTCAGAGTTTAAGAGGCATTTGGACAATGCCCTTAATAACATGCCTTAACTTTTGATCAGCCCTGAAGTGGTCAGACAGTTGAACTAGATGATCCTTGTAGGTCCCCTCCAACTGAAATAGTCTAGTCTATCCCATTCCATTCCATTCCATTCCATTCCATTCCATTCCATTCCATTCTATTCTATTCCATTCCATTCCATTCTATTCTATTAATATAGCTGAATTATCTGAGTTAGAGTCTTTTACCAAGCAGTTGGCAGCATCTTTCACACAATGTTTTCCTGTTATGGGTAAATATACTTGATAAAGGAGAGCAGAGCTGATGTTAGCTAATATGCTTTTTACTGTCGTGCAATTAAGTCAGTAAACCTAGATTTTACTTCCTGCCATCTTTTAGTCAGCGTTCGAAGACTGCATTATTGCCATGGTACATAATTTTGCAAAGTTCCTACATTTTGAAGTTTTGAATTTATTTTAATCTTAAAGATTTTAGAATATCATAAAAATACTTTGCACAACTATCGTTCTCACTTGTTTCAAGGTTAGATAGACTTTGTGCTACTTTATCTCCCACCAGAGTCACCTGCACATCCTTCATGCCAACAGGACAGTGGACAAGACTGGCATCATTAGAAAAGATCGGGAGATTCACCTCCACTTATGCACTGAAAATGGAGTTGAGCTTTAAATTCCACTCCTACTTCAAGCTTATGAATCTAAAAATCACCAATGACTGTAAAATGCATAAGCAGTTTGTAGAGCAGAGCCCACAGCCCAGTCCTTCTCCCTGGAGAAGTCAGGGTAAGGGCTCGCCAGAGTGCTTTCACCACCAAGCTGCTGCAAAGACTTTGGAGATGCTTCTCCTCTGTTTTAGTACTACAGAGCTGGAGACAGATACCCTTGGTAAGACAAGGGAACTTACTCTCTCTTGTGCCCCATGAATTTGGGGGCCCTCCTTTGTAGATCTCGACAACTTGAAATAAACCTTCTTCTGACCACATTGACTGACTAGACTAAATGCTCACAATTTCTCATTGTGGGAAGACATGACTTCGCCTCCTCTTACAAATGTGTTTCCTAAAAGAGAGGAATTCTTATCAAGTTTCAACTGATTAAAGTTTTGCACTTTTCAAAAGGTTTCAAAAAAATCTAGTGACAAAGGTGATATCCGGGAAAGGTGGGAGCCGGAACAGAGAGATGAAATAACCTCAGCGAGGTCTCACAAGGAGACACGGTAATAGATGCAGAGGTTCCTGATGTGCAGCCCTCTGGTCTGATCTCTTGATAACATTACCTTCATCTTTCTTGACCCAATGTCATTTTCAAAGCACCCTATGAGTTCTTTCTCTTCTAAAATTGAAAACTACCCTACCCTACACAAGTCAATTAAAATTAAGACAGGAACACAAGATAAAGCCTTACTGATACCCAATATCTATTCTTTTTTACAGGAGCGCTGTTACCCCATACCCAATAAGTTTTTCCTCAGTTTTCCCCTGTTATTTTTAGAAATGGTGTGTAAAACTCTCCTAAATATTTGTTTGAGTAGTGTTGCCCCAACCTATAATGCTGTCTGGGCTAGTAATGTCAACTGTGTATATTTTATTGGCAGTCCTTATATCAGTGGCAAATGAGAGCCTTGTAAACCATTTCTTTCCTAATCTTTCTCTAATTCTGCACATAATTATGCATGCATAAAATGTTTAGTTATTTTCTATATTTCTACACATGTAGTGTATAGGGTTCCTGGACTACTCTTTTCCCCCACTTTTCATGACCAGAGGGGGCTATACATATGTCCATGTGATAACAAGAAGTTTATTCTACAGCCCCCTTTCCCTTGTTGGCATCCCTTTTTCTCATATTATTCATCTCTGATTTTGTATTTGTTACTTGATAACTTGCATCAAAACCAGTACTTTTAAAAGGCTGTGAGGTGTCTGAAGTATGAGTTATATGCATCAGGATATGGAATTTTCCACAATTTTATCTGAAAAACTAAGAAACTGTAAGTGTATTACATGATTTACATCACTTTACTCCTTTTGAAGCCCTATTTTAGAAGAGTGTTAACTCCTTTAACCAATAGCTTGTTAATAGCTCCTGTTATCTGTGATTTCTGCCTGAGCAAAATGTGGACACCGAAGCAAAGCAATACATTATCAGACTTAGTTGTGTAAATACAAGTCACAGGCTGTCAGCCAGCCAATACAAATACTGAAGGATCAGTAAAATGATCATTAAATGTATCATTATAAACAAGTTCAAATAAGCACCACAGTTGTGCCTTTATGTTCAAATTCAAGTTTAAAATATTCTTCTTATCCAACAGATACTTTCCATGTCTTTTTAATGAATTTCATTCTTGTGTCAGTGACAAATATTTCTGAATAGAAAATTAAATACACTTTGCTTTCACTCATCAACATCAAATTCTGCCACATTATGAGTATCAGCAAAGGAATGATTGTCCTTGTACCCACTGCATTTGACACAGTTGTCATTCTGTGGTGCTTCCACACACGCACACCTTTTATATTTCTTTTCCTTTCTTCTTTCCCCATCAACTCTGAGCCCAGTGGCTGCTTTCAGCAGTGCTTTTAATGGCTCTTTTGAAGTCTGACACTTCTATTATAAGAGCTAAATTGGGAGCCATTTAACACCCCCTATTTCATTTTCACTATAAAAAATTGAGTGTTAAATGCAGGGAAGCGCCAGTGAAAGCGGTATCCAGACCCACAGGGGACTGATTTTATTGATGGCTGCTCTGTGAGGTGTCAGTTCAGTGCCCCGTCTCCCTCCCGACCCAGCTGAGGGATGCAGAAGGAGGCTCTGGCTGTATCCATCGCCTTCCTGCGGCTTCTGCTGCCCTAGCTGCTCTGCTGGGTTTTGTCCGCATTAATAGTAAAATTATTTTCCAGTTAAACTTGTTTCATCCCAGGTGGCCTAGTAGATGGCTTGTGACTCCTTCCCTCTCTCAGACCGCTTCCCACAGCATCCTTCTGTCTGCAGTGAAACGTCCTCCTCCAAGTGGCCGGGCTCTGCACCTCACTCTGACGCTGGAGTCAAACCTGAGGAGGGACTGCTGCAGTCCAGCACCGTATGGAAAACAGCTCTTCAACTGACAGGTTTTCTGCATTCAGTTCAAATATTTGATGCTCAGTGTTTCCCAGAAAATCCTCACTTTGGGTGAAATTAATGACTATGGTGATAATCCTGCAACTGCCTTATCCAGAGAACAATAATGGGATTATAAATGGAAAACAAAAGCAATGCAAAAAATATATTGAGTGGTCACTAATTTCACCAAAAAGTGCTATGAGCCAGAACTTTTATTTTTACAGCAAGCAAGAGGAAAAACCTCACTGAAGAGTCATACAGATTTTTAAAACACCGGTAAGTAGCTGGATATCTCTCAGTAGAGCAAGATCTTCTGAAGCCTAGCTCAAAAGAAAGTCTGTCTAAGCAAAGATTAAAGATTGCCAGGTAACAGCAAATAGCTGACAAGGACCGTAGAAGCCATTCCTAAAGAAAATGAACCTTATGTTCCTGAACTTTCAAGTGATAAAGGATCCACTAGAACAGTAATGTGAAATAACTTCCAAGTACCAGTGCAAAGGACTCTGCTGTAATTTTCCCATCCTTTGCCAGGCTTAGACAGGGTCATTATGCTGTTATAAACACTTCTGTTTAAGAAACAGCCTTGAACACAACTTTTAAGGGAAAAATACACAAGGAGGTAGAGAAAATCATAGCTTGTATTCAATTTGGTTTTAGCTGGATACACTTTTCTTAAAGTATCATACTTGCCAACCATGGGCAGGACAATCAGGGCAAGAAAAGTCGTGAGCCTGTTTAGGCTGCAAAAGCAAGATAGACTCAATCATGTCATGTCTTTTGAAATCGGGTTTGGTCAAAATACAGCTTCCTGCTGTTGAAAGATATATTTGGGCAAAACCCCTTGATGAGAACATTCTCTAGAGAGTAAAGCAATCTGCTTGATCAAGTTCCAGACTGGAAAAAGTAATGGATTTTATATTGGAAAAACTATCAGCAAAATGCAGCTGAAATGCAGCATACGTGATACATACATATCTCCAAAGCATATGGAATCACAGAAGAAGAAAAAAAAAGACGTCCCCCTCAGCTGGCAGAAAAAAAATAAGAAGGTACATGTGGCATGACTTCCAGCTTCATTCAAAAGGCAGAAGTACTATTGCACTTTCTCCGAGTTTCTACTGATATCAGAGAAACTTTTATGAGATGTGGGTTTTCTGGCTGTGAGACGATTGCTGACTCCATCAAATGAAGGTCATCCCTTTGCTAGGGAGACATCACACACGTCATCTATCCTGCCCTGGCGGCTGTGGGCCTGGGAGGCAGCACTTGAAGTCCTTCCCAAAGATGTCTTGAACCTTCTTGCTTTTCTGAAGCAACAGAGAAAAGCTCACGTATCTGTTTCTGCACCTCTCTCTTACATTCGCATCCCCTAGTAATTTCTGCTGGCGGCAGTGGTAGGATTTGGTGGACTTGGGCAGTGTTAGGTTAACGGTTGGACTCAATGATCTTAAAGGTCTTTTCCAACCTAAACGATTCTATGATTCCATGACTCCGTGATTTTAGTCCAGGAAGAGGGATCAGTGGTGTAATAGCAATGTTACCAAGGGCGAAGCATTGCTGCTTAGTAAAAGTGGGCAGTTATAATACCTGATGTTGGCATCCTAGACTAAAAACCTTGCAGAAAGGTTTGGAAGAGGCTGCTCACATCTCCCCGATACATCCCCAACATATGAAATCTTCTCACTTCTGTACTGGCAATGGAGAGGGGAGGACAAGGAGAAAGAAAGACAGAAAACAAATCTTGAAACTTGAGTTCACCACTCATCTCTGCTAGAGGAGGAAAGCAGAGTGCTTTTCGTGTTCTCCCCAGCTTTGCCTCTGCTCATCTTTGAAGGCTTTTGAAGGCTGTATCTGTCTCAGTGCTACACACAGTGCAGAGAAGGCCTCTTGACTTGAGTTAATGGTATAAGGTGAGACTTGAATTCTTACTAAAAAGCTACTTGTGTCACAGCAAACAGCAATATGAAGGCCATCTTCCTGAAATCTCAGAAGCTTGCCGGGACTCTTAGATCAAAATGTTCTTCAAGCCTACAGGAAAGGCACTAGTGAAGTCATGTTAGTGAGAGAGTCTTCATGTTGCTTTAGTACCATTAATATTACCAGAGACTTACTCTTAGCTACTTAATGCAACATCCTGAAAAAGTCTTTAATGCTCTAGCTTGAACAATAGTTTTACTATTTCCTCCGTTGATTCTTTTCAGAAGTACTATACTGATTTTTTAAGAAACTGGCCAAGAGTATTTTCATGGAATAATGAATGCCTTATGAAAGATATAAGCTGAATAATGTAATCTCAGGATTGAAAACTTCATCAGAGAAATTCTTTGAGTACGCCCGAAGCTGCACAGGAAAGAGAAAGGGAGGGTGTGGGACATCCTCTTCCATATTGTATGAACCCACGCAGGGGAAGGTAATTGCCTTTGGCATGAAAAGGGCAGGAAGGACTCCTGTAAGTACCTCGGGAGCTGCGCTAGGGAAAAGCCAGGAGGCCACATGAATATTGCACTCAGAGGCAGACAACAGTGATGGGTGTGAATTCCCCCCACCTGCTCTGTCCCGCTCTGAATCAGTAGGGTGGGTGCCGTACAATGGCTGGGTGCTGCTACCTCATACGGCCAACTATTCAGAGTCCTTCCAAGGGATGCTCGCGGATTTACTCTGACCCAATCTCTCTCCGGCAGCAGGGCCCTGGGAAAAGCAATTCAGTACTCAGAAGTCCTCTGCAGTAGCCCAGGGCTCCCCAACCCTGTGCCTGGCCTGACGTCTGCCAACTTTCATAGATCTCTTCAGCTCCTTTCATGCTTTTGACTATCATTGGCCATGATCACTAATACTCTAAATGCATTTCTACATCTTTATTTAGATTCAAGGTGTAAAGTAAAATAATAAATTCACTGGTTTATATATTGGCAGGCAATACTGGCTGTGTTAAGCTCTCGCTGGACTTTGCCCTTCATTTTTCAGATTTATTATTTCACTAAAACCTTAGCCTCAGATGGAGAGAACATAGTAGCAAACACTATTTTTAACCTGCATATCTGGGTGGATGTAAAATGAGTAACTGACTTCAGAAACAGGCTTTGTAGCTTATGTGTAAGAGTTGCTGGCGGTCTGTCCTGTGCCTTCCACGTTCTGCAAAACCATATGGAAAGAGGAGAGGTCTTCCCAGAAAACAATGGACACTACTTTCTTCCAACCAATTAGCCTTCTTATTTTGACTCTTTCATGTAAATTTTATAAGAAAATAGTAAGCCAATATAGACTAAGGAAGTCGAGATATAAATGCGCTTTTTTTTTTTTTTTGCTATTTTTACTAATCTACTGGATGTCTTATTACTCCTGAGCTATAGATTATAGGAAAAACAGGTTGGTCTCCTTTGTTTGGTTGACTGTTTTTATATACATTTGCAGTTATTGCTTGGAACCACCTGTGTCTGATTAGGACTGTCAAGTAACCACAGCATCCAAATACATTCAGATAATAAGATGTGCATGGCTTTGTAAATAATGATGTCAAGTTGTCAGAGAAGAGATCATAACCCCTAGAACTCTAATATTGCCCTTTCTCAATGTTTTGATTTTTACTTTGCCTCCACTGTTATTAAATTCATATGAACTTGGACGATATTTCAATTTGATGAAAACTTAAATTATAAATGAATTCATGCAGCTGGAAAGAAATAATCTCATATAAGTGTCATGTTTGAAGTATTGAAATAAAGGAATTTGAACCCCCTCTCAAATGAGACAAAATTATTGAGAGATGTTCAGTAGTATTTGTAATAAGTACTAATGTGAAGAGACTCTCTGTGGCTCAGGCCTTTCTTCATACGGTATTTGAACTTCCTGCGTTCTCCTTCCTTGGATTCCACATAACTGGTTTTGGGTCCTCCTGTGGAAAGAAAACCCCACACTTGCGCTCATCCCTATGTACCAGCCTGATTTATTGACCTAAACTAGCTTTCTAATTCAAAATGAGAATTTACCAGGCTCTTTTCCACTGCTCACTAATTCTTGGTCCTGTCTCATAGCCCCCAGCCTGCCCTGCAGGGCTTTAGCTCCTGCCCGCTCTGGGAGGAGTAGACCATGCAGTGGGCAGCGAGCTGCAAAAGCCTGCAGCAGTGTGATCTCCCTGATTTTTTGTGTAAATACAGAGAAGAGAGGAAGGGGATGAAGGAGACAGGCATGGGCTGAGGGCCAGAGTTTAGTGCAGTCCTGACTTCATTGGATTAGTTGTATACAGACCATTGGTCACAAATGTTGTATTGTGCATCATGTTACCATCTGTAACAGTGGAAGTGGGCAACTTTGCTGCCTTCCATGCTTCAGAATTGACTGTTCCCATCAGCGATCTCTCCATCAGTTTGGTTAACCAAGGACCCGAACATCTGGCTTGGTTGCCAGTCACCCTCTGCATGACCAGGGCAGACTTCTTGTCAATGTCACGCTTGGATTTTTGTAGGGGAAGGAAAGGGAAGGTGCTGCAAGACTGGAGCTGTGGTCACGTCCCAGAGCATGGTCTTCTGGGGACAGCAGCTCTGCGGTCATGGCGGGTTATAGCGGGTCTGATCCTCAGTACAGACCCACTGCTATAGTCTCACTGCTTGGACCTGGGAGTAGTAGCCCAGCAGCACATGCCTGTGCTCCCCGGGTCAGGGTGACACAGTGAGAGCTGCACCTCTTCCCCAGCACCCTGGGTCCTCTCCCTCACGGCGGCACTGTGCTCTTGATGACATAGGAAGGTCACATTAACCTGTCCTGACACAGGGGCAAAGCACTACAGGGCTGCTCTCCCACTCGAGCGTGGCTATACTATCAAGTGGGAGAATAGTGGCCAGTACTGGAGGGAAGGGTGTGGAAGAAACACTGAGAAAGATGGATGGATGGATGGATGGGTGGGTGGGCTGTTGCTTTATGCCAGTCTGGCAGTCAGTCCATTCGTAATCCTGCTTCTCAGTTTTCCTCTCTGTTAAATAAGAACAATACCTTTATCTGGGGGGTGAGGGAAAAGAAATCATCCAGAACATTCAACAACCTTACAAGAAGAAGGCTCGATTTGCTATTTTTAAAGTAAATTAATGCCTTTTATGACAGGTGGATATATTCCTTCTTCTTTCAGAAAGCCACTAACAAAGATTTTATTTTTTGTGTATTCACCTCATGTAGTGACTTTTTTTTTTAAGAGTGACTACAAACATGTAGCGACCTGCATTACAGCTTAAGAAATGAGAATTTGGAGTGTTCCAAGATTTTTGGAGAAGGATGAACAAATCTTCCCGGTTGTCTCAGAGCCTCATGGAAAGCACAAACCTTGCAGCCAAACCTCAGGATCCTCTCACATCCCTACCCATCCTTACCCCTGTGGGCTTGAGAGGAAACCTCTGGGTTGTGCTTGCTCCAGGAGAGTGGGGGAAGCTGCTGTGGTTAAACCAGGCATCACTGACGGCCCCTTTGTCCGTTGTGAGTTTATCGAAGTAAGGGAAAACAGCCTACCAGTAGTGTTGCACTAGTGATTTTAAGGGGTCAGACAGTAGCAGTAATAATAAAAAAGACCCTAGGTGCTCCAGTCATATGGGATTCTTCATTTTAAAGCCAAGCCAAAAAATGCAGAATGCCAGCTCCGTATACTTTATACAAGGGGGGAATCTCTTTGTGTCCACGGCCCCTCCTGCACTGAGGGGTCCCACCAAACCATCCTTGAATATCACTGCAGGATCAGCCCAGAACATAGTATAAAATACTGGCATTATATCTCAAGATGCAGCATTCAAAATAACGTCCGTGTTGTAAGGAACAGTGGTCTCCTTCCTTTCACAGCAGCTCTGCAACTTAAAAGGGCTGCCCTGATGCTGCATACCACCTTCGCATTCTCATTTCAAAGGGCTGCCGATGCCCGCAGTGCTAGACACGTTTTGGAAATCATATCGGTAAAGGAATGACAGTGTAAGGTTGTGTGGTACCTGTGGCTGGGCGTTTCTATACTGTATCCGAGGCAAAGCAGTTTAGGTAACAACAGATTTGATGCTGTGGGACTTCATCTGTTGGCGGAAGAGTTATAAAATCGGGAGAAACGTCCCCATAATTGTTTACGATGTCAGACACGGGATCTATTTCTCCCATGTGTGTGGTGCTGATGCGTTCTTGGAGGGATGCACAAGGGACCGGGTCCGCAGGTGCCCATCAGCGCCTGCAGGGAGGACGGGTCAGCAGCCGGCGGTGGCACGGGGCCCCTGGTGCACAGGCAGGCTGGGGGCTGCTGCTCTGCCGGGCTCTGCCTGAAACAGGAGGGATCAACTTCAGCACATTTACATCGACTTCAGCACAAAATCCCTTTGGAAGGTGAAATTCAGACAGAAATCACTAATTCAAAAGCAGCCACTACTTCAATAACATATGTTTTTCTGCAGATTGCACGGGTTTCCCCGCAACACCCGTAATAGTACTGGCAGCAACTGTGAATCTCAATGGAAGGTCAGTCATTATATCCAGCCCCTGACCAGCCCTGCTCTGCTGTTTCCCTGGGTCATTTTTCTTCTTGGTCATATTTTTCGCCCAGATTTTTTCCATGTACCTCCTTTATCTTCCTGCCAGCTGAGGAGCCGCCAGTCTCAGCCTGCATCCCCGTGTCCGAAAGCGCCTCACCATCGACTGCTCCCTGGGCTGGACTCCTTGGCTACTGCTCCTGCCACGATTCTCTCTCCCCACCCTGTCCACCACCTCATCCTTTGAAGAGAAAGTATTTTCACCTTCACGTAAACCCCCCCATGCTTTTGAACATGTCTCATTGCCAAAGCCGTCCTGCTAGTGGTATCTCTCTCCCTTGTGCTCAGATGGTCCTTGCTGCCTCTTGAAACAGCAGGTCATGCAATATAGGGCTTCAGCTGCGGGCACAAGCACGGTACGAGTAGAGAATTGTGACTGTTTCCAGAGGCATCACTCGATCCCCCATCATTGCTGCAATCCTGTTACCATTAAGATGCTGAAGGGACCCGTTCCCACCAGCCGCGGCACGGGCTCCCAGGGGAAACACTGAGCACAGACACAGCAGAAACCTGCTGTGACATGCGTTTCTGAGCTGGTCTACAAAGATCTCCAGCTGCTTGGGGAGAGGCTGGTTTACATCTGACAAGAGCAAGAAAAGGTCATGTTTTGTGTCTGGAGCACTTTGCATATTTCTGCACCTCTTGGACAGCAGCAAGCCAAAGTGAGTCTCAATTATGAGTCTCTTGAAAAGGGATTTGAATGCTTTTCTCATATAATAACAACAGAAATAGAGAATGGTGTCATGGCAAAAGCACATAGAGAGAGACTGTCATTTCCCAACTTTTCTTTCTCTGCTGAAAGACAATGCCAGAAATCACTGACATTTACACTGCAGAGTCTGGTGAAATGGGTAAAAATAAAGTACTTATGCAAATAGAAGTGTATAGATAAATAGATGATAGACAGAAAGATAAACAGTTTGATAGACAGACAGATGTATGCATATGTGCATGTATAATCATGAACAGCGTGTATATAACAGCCCAGATGTTACTCTTGATTTCTGGAAAACTATGAGCTGACATGAGAACGGCAGGGTTTTTTTCGGGGTTGGAGGGGAAGGAGACTCCTTAGGTGACAAATGTAATGCAGGGTAAGTGGGATTACTTGGAGGTGCTGAACACCCCCATCTCTAGCAGCAACAAAGCATGCTGAGATACATCAGCCTCCATCCTGAGCCAGAAGACCTCCAAGAGCTGCTCTGTCCTGACACAGGCACCAGTGGTGCTGGTCACAGGCGATGCTGTTTGCAGGAGAAATGGGAGCTCCCTCTTGCCTCCTGTCTCCACCAGGAGCACAGGGGACCTCTGACACGGAAAGAGGTGCGGCAACCTCCTGTGAGTTTGGGGTGGGACGCGCACGCGGTACCTGGCCGCCAGGGACACCCCCAACAGCATGTCCACGCACGATGGGAACAACGCTGCCTGTCGGTGTTGGTCACTGAGCAGGGCAGCCTCACCTGGGAGCTGCGTCCCTCCATTGCTGCTGCTCCCCCTCCCCGGCGAGCCCCCCCCAGAGCCGCTGGTGGAGGCCAAGGCTGCTCCTGCCACTCACAGGCACCGTGAGAGGAGCACGGCCTTGGGCTTCTGCAAAGTGTGGGTTGTACAACATGGCAGCAGTCTAATACCACAATTGGTGCATCCATACCATGGTCCATCCAGCCCTGCCTGTGTGTATAAGCCTCCTAAAGATGAAGAAAACCGGATGCTTTCTTACAGTAATCCAATTTTAGTTTCTAATCAACTGCAGCAAGTTATTTTTATTTTTTTAACCAGCTGAAGTTTTTTGATGATACACAACTTCATTCACTTGAGTAAACCCAAGTTCTCCAGCAGCAAAAATCCAGGTAATACCATCATGGGCCTTGTCACAATGTGCAGAGACACAACATTATGGCCAAGAATGGTGCAAATAAATACGGTAAAGAAAATAAATCGTTCTTATTCTACCCCTGTTAAAACATGGAAATTAACCGACTGTGCAAAGCTATCTTGCACGGGCTACATTTTACCCTCAGCTTCTGCTCTCTGAATGCTAAAGGTCTGTGCTCTCTAGCACCTCCTAAAGTAAGGTTGATTGATAGTCTCAAATACTTCACTTACACACGCAAACGGTACCTGGTTCTAAATTTATCCTAAGGGGAGATAGATACCTACAGATACCAACTGCATTGCTTGCAAGCGTTTGTTTTTACGGATGTTTAAGTCAGGCATAAAACTTAAACGCACGTATACACCATGGAAAGAGAAAACAAGAAGTTAAGTTGAGGAGTTACTTCAGAAATCCTAAAAATCTTCTCACGGGAATTAAAAAGGAGCCTATGGGCAAGGGCACATTGCGTTCCAAAAAGCTGAAGTAGTACAAAACCACGCAGAAGATGCTTTCCCTGGGGGAGACTCCGTGGCACAGCAAATAAAAGCCGCCACACAACGAGCAGCACCAGAAGGGGAGGGGGATCTCCATTGCCCCTGCGCCTCCTGCGCTGCGGCTCTGGGGAGGGCAGGAGGGGACGGCCACCCTCCTGCCACCTGGGACACACGTCCTGTGCGTCCCCACGGCGCAAGGGCCGGCAGGGTCCCCGTAGGCCATTTATTCTTTCTTGCTTATTTGCAGCCAGTTCTCTGCACCTCAGCATCCCCATGGAAGTATGTGTAAGTCCTTTACCACAGACCATGAGTGGCTCAGTCCTTAGGTATTGATTCCCCCAGCTCCTGAAATAGGGAATTACTAGACTTGTCTCTGGAGTGGAGCATGGACTTTAATCTGGTCTCTGTAGACCAAAGACCAGTGCCTTTGCTGGTGGGCCAGCTTTCCACTCAGTAAAACCTGCACCTACTCACTCCTGACGTTGTAAACCAAGCTCTCAGGGATGGCCACGCCGGGTCAGACGGGTGGTCCTTCCATCCTGGCACCCTGCATTTGTCAGCATCAGCGTCTGAGGCAGTGAACAGAAACTGTTCTTTTCTGCCTCAAAGTCCTTAGGCTTGGATCTACATGAATTTAAGAGAGAAGAAGTTTCGTTCTCTACAGTTTATGCCTCCTGTCATTACCTGTTGTAGAAAACAGAAAGTGGTTTATATTGCTATGTGGAAGTCTGCATGTTTTTGATGAGAGAAGAAAGTACCTTACACAGCACAGCAAAAAGCAATCTTTGCCCTGGAGACTCATACTGAGCCCACAAATTAAAAAACAAGTATCTGTGAGTAAAGCCAGCCTGCTTACCCACTCTTCATCTTCAAGCAGCTTGCAGCCTTCAGCGCATTCACTCTCCATCAGAAAATTTAGCACTGGTTTTCTTAGTTTCTAGACTTTCCAAGGGTTTTTTTCTTTGACAGTCAACAAATGTTGCAAAGGAGCACTCTCTTCCCCAGCTTGTCATTTTTACAAATCTCTCTGAAATGAAATGCCTTCACACAGACTTTGTTGATACAGCAGAGAGCAGTATTTAAAACATCCGTGAAACTCACTTGCTTGGCACAAAGAGTCTCCTGGTGGATATTGCAAGAGTACTACTCAGTTTTGGGTTTAAAATATTTCCAGTAAAGCAACTGAGTAATTTTTGCCAATGACACTGGGTATCCCATCTGTGCAAATCCCATCTGTCTAATTTAGATCAATCAAGTTAAATAATATTACTGGCTGTCATGCCTTTGAGAGATTTTCCCTGTTCTTCAAACTCGGAGCCCGCGGTCAAAGCACCGAGCAATGGGAGACCCAACAGTTCTTCCATCATACCAGAGTTTTCAGTCTCCCACTGAAGAATAAGCAGGTCTGCACTCAACAGCATCACGATTGTTATAAATTATGAATAGTGCTTATCCACAGCCAAGAAATCTCTGATTTGTGCTGACAGACCACTAGACATCGTTATATTACTAATGTACGTGCAAGTGTAGTCCCAGTCGTTTACCAGGCTTGTGGGAAGGGGAGCTGAGGAACGCTAAAACCGGGAGGTTCTACTTCACTGCTTGAAAACTTCATCATCTGCAAAAATATTTTCTCTTTTGTGGTAATAAAATGGTTATTATATGCAGTATCTACATATAATGTTTCTAAGATAAGATATCGATAGAGCTTAATCCTGTCTTTTTTGTTTTATTTATTAAGACTTAAGTCTTCTTTGTTGCTGTTTTTCCTATACAATCAGGTTGCAAAGCAGATCTGATAGGACAGTTCAGATTCATTTCAGCATGGATTTGGGAAAATTGCTGCTTTTCTCTGCAGCAGCAATGTTAGGTGCATGTAATGGTCTGGAACCGCTCCCTTCTTCCAACAGGCACCAGCTTACCGAGGCAGGATAAATCACTTCCTTGTAATGTCAGCCTTGTATTTTTAAGCTGGTATGTTTGATCGCCCTCAGTGTTTGAAGATTATCATAACTAGCAATTACAGTACAATTTATGTAAGTCTGATGCAGAGCTATTAGAAAAAAGACCGCAAGCAAACCCCAGCCTGGTTTCTGCTAGGCTCCTTGTTCCACACTGCCTTCTGCCTCCTGAGCTACAGACGTGACCAGCAAAGATGCACCCGGTGTCATCCTCCCCTGTCCTCCTTGGCAGCCTGCAGCGTGGGTGCCAGCCCTTCACTTCAGCATCACCAACTTGATGAGAGCCATGTGAGCGAGGTGCTTATTATTTTTGTTTCAGCTTCTAGACAATTTAAGTCCTTTACATTCAACCTAAAATTGTTTTCCACCCTTCCAAAACTCCTGGAGTACCACCTTTACCCGGGGCCCTTCAGTCTAAATTCTAGCAACATACTGACTTATACCAATGAAATATTTTCTCTAACTCAATAATATTTTGACTCCATTATCCTCCAGCACTATGTAGCAAACTATAGTGGGAATTGTCTGTCAGTTTCTCCCACAGCTTCTGGCAGTGTGTGCTATGAGATTTCAGATACGTTCTGGAAGGAGACCCTATCATAAGTAACAGCACAACATATCCTTAGCCTCAAAGAACATATGGATCCCTACCCTGAAGAGGTATGTCTTAGATAGAGAGTTTGCAACTCATTTTCATGTTGCAGAACTCTGTACATTTCCTGGAGGAGAAATACACCCATTTAGAAATTTTACTCAACAACTTTTAACTAAAATATTTAATTTAATTTTTTAATAAAGAGTAAAAAAACTTGAAATATCATTTGCTTACAGTTTGGTCATCAGTTCAAAGATGGTTGAGATTACATTTTGGTACCAAGCAAGTAAAGAAGAGTATCAGTTTCAGGCATATACCTCTCTTCAACAAGTGAGGCTTTTTTGTACTTTATTTTCATTTCTTTTAAAATTGAAAGCTCCCATTCATACCAGTAGCTGGACATGCATAGCATCACTATAGGCATAACCAGCTCTGGTAGTTACTGCTAGTTACTACTATTTTCTTTTTAGCTGGGATAGGTAGAAGGCTCCTGCATCAATCCAATTTGCAGTACTTACAGGCTTTGTATGACTTATTTTCCCTTAGCTGATACATTGCAACCAAAGTTGTAGTCCTCTACAAACAGGTTTTCTATCTAGTCAGTCTCTTTGCTGATGTCAGGGAAATACTGACAAAACTGGAAATCTGATCACTAAATATTCCCCTATTTCTCCTTTTACTTCTCTTGAGGATCAAGTCACTCTTTAGCCTAAGAATTGTCCAGTGTTATAAATGTATGAAGGCCATTTTTGCTGGCATGACAGAGCTGTGTTTGAAGCATCATCGCACTTCCAGACTGAAATTTGTTTGGGAGACAATATGAGAACAGCTATGCCTCTGGTTAAGCCAGGCTGTGTTTTCAGAGCAGCATAACCAGGTCTCCTGCCCACTGGCACAGACAGGTTGGCAAGAAAGAGCCTTGCATTTATGAACACGGTTGAAAACCCCTAACATGTATTTTGCATTGAGAGCTGCCAAATTTACTTGTGAGGGCATTCACTTGTCCACCTGCCCATCATTACGTAGAGATGACATTACGTTTGCTAGTCAAGACAACATTTTCAAAGCAATTTTCAATTTGGCTACCGAAGCAATTTCCACATTTTTTTGTGACTGCTGCTTCCTGGAGGGTGTTTCATTTGCTCCAAGAGGACTGCGAAGCTACTCTATACCATCACACAGCAAACATAAGAAGGCGTCTGTCACTCCCGTGCCCCACTTGTGCGAATTTGGAGGCATCTGCCTCAGTCCTGCACGAGGCCATCAAACACGTGATGCATACTCCCTGCGCACGGTCAGTGATAAGCAGGGGTCAAACCAGCACATCTGCTAATGGGCATCTTTCAAATGCAAATTTCACACAAGAACGCAAAACAGCACTTAGAAAAATACGTGTAGACTTGAAGGAAATTAGGAGTCTCTCTTGCACTGTGCTTAACTCGCACGTCATGACTGAATACCAAATCACCCAGAGCTTTGACACAAATCTCTCTATGTCTCCTCCATATGGTCACTATACCAAGAACCACTGTTTTCAGGATTTTCAGTCTTCATTGTTTTATTATAATATAAACAGAAGAGGAAGAGGTTTTAGGCGAGACAGATTAAGCCAACAGGATCATCAATGACTCCCTTCCCTGAGTCACTGGCTTGTGAGGCAAGTCCTTTCTTCCACTCTGCCTCTCACTTGATCAGCTTTTTTCATGGTTTTCTTTGGGTCCCATCAAACAGAAGGAAAGTCTCCTCCAGCCTGCCCCCCGGGAGTCTCCAGTCTCTGGCTCCTGCCGCTGGGCCTCGCTGCCAGGAGGCAGTGGGCCTCCCGAGCGCGTGCTGGGCTGCCCGGGGGTCTCAGTCCCATGGGGTGTTCGTGGGGCTGAGGGGACCCTCCCCTTCAAGGCGCGGTGAAAGCTGGCAGGTTTCAAACTCTTTGAAACAAGGAATTTGTAACTCTACGTTGGCTATAGATGGCAAACTTCAGGAGAAGCCACTCTGAATGCGTTTTGAGCCTCCTTTTCTCCCAAGGTCTGGAAGACATCTGTTTGAATATTTATTATTATTATTTTTACTAGCAGAAGGAACCATTTTTTTGGCTTAGCACATGTTCATCAGTCACTGTTACTATACGAGAAACTTTTTTTCCACTTCTCAGTTGTTTAAATCTACATTTCACAGTTTAGTCCCAAGCCACAGATCCACTGTCAAAGCCCAATACACACAAGAGCAACAGTCAGTTGGAGTAGTGCTGGTACAATTAGAAGTAGAACTAATGGACTTACAATAATTATAAAAAATACAAGATGGCCAACACAATATTGGTTTGGAGAAAAATTTCCTATGCTGCCAGACTGCCTCTGCTACCAGCCCGAAAAGCACCCAGCTTTGCTGTGTTTGGTTTTGTGAGTGCCGGCATATCAGCTGTCTCCATGTTTTGGTCTGGGGAAAAATAGTGAGTGTGGGTGAAGCAGCTGCTACCTCAAGCTGAGAAATAGCCGCAGCAACAAAAAACGAAGCACAGAGCAGAGCGGATGAGGTTGGAAGACTTGCAAGAAACTCGTCAGAACATACAATTGCAAACATCTAGAATGGCCGCTGTGCTGCTGGAAGTGATAACAAATAGGAAATGGAGTCATGTTTCATTCGAGATTTGAGATAACTGCATAATTGCACTTCACATCAGTGCTTCCTTGTAGGAGAATGAACTTACAGTACTGTCACAGGGAAGGTATTCAAGTCTGAGTGCCCCGACATGCCCCTCCTGCACCTTTTCAGAGCGCACTGAGCAAAGCAAGGACAGAAAGGTTTCACTCCTCCAGACAGCTCCCTGCAGTCTGTCCTCAGGAAGAAGGATGCTCCGTAGGCATATTTGAAACACCTGTCCTAAAGAGTCTGGTTTTACAAATTGAGTTAGAATTTTGTTTTCTTCAGAGGTTTATCTGTACATCTCTCCCATTCCTGATGATTCATAAGCAGTAACCTAACGCAAGACAAGAACACTTCATTAGCAAAAGACTGCAATCCTGTTTTGCTAAAGCATGACTCAGATCTAGAAAACTCTACCAAAGAAACAGACGCTTTGGTAAGCAGATATACGGCTCCCTGAATTTCAGTGGTGGGAACACTTCGAAAGGACACTTTGTAAATTGATTTCCTTCTGGTAGGGTGCATTGTAACCTAGCCATGAGGTTTTCACCCAAGAAACAGCATCTAATCAAACTGCAAGGTGACTGCATTTTTCCTTTATTCTTTGCAAGTTCAGATGCACTTAAAAAGAGAAGTTAAGAGGACCTGATCCACAACATTGGGCACTACTGAGTGCGGAAAAGAAATCTGGCCACCCACTCAAACAGCAGAGATGACGCTGGAATATTGAGCCACCAACACATATAAGACCATTTGGCCTGATATTCTTAATTCTGCTTGCAAAATTCAAAATGGTGTCAGTCTGCAATACTTCCTAGCATGACAGGGAGCTGAGGACTGAGAGTGGATTTGCTGGGGAATGGTACACGATCAACTAGCAATAGCCAAACTGGAAGGCTTCACTTTAGCCAGATGGTTTTTTGAAATGCCCAGGTCTGCTGACAAACCAGAAGATCGCACACTACACTGCTAACAAGACAGCCCTGCTACAAATCTTGCGTGTTTCTTCTGTGCTGATGGGTCTGTATATGACTGGATACAACCTGGATGTTGAGATTTGGAAATCAGACTTGGAAGTTAAAGTGGGGATGATCAAGCCCAAATGGGAGGGGAAAAAAATCTTGCTCTTACTCCCAGCTGACTCACTGCTGTCTTTCTCTGCTCCAGCTTGCTTGGAAGAATTTTGATTACATGACTTTCCAATTCCACATTTCTACTGCTAAATTATACAGACCAGAAAATAGATGTTGCAAAGTCCTCCCTTTCCCAGCAGTATGAGTTACTCCCAGCTGACTCACTGCTGTCTTTCTCTGCTCCAGCTTGCTTGGAAGAATTTTGATTACATGACTTTCCAATTCCACATTTCTACTGCTAAATTATACAGACCAGAAAATGTTGCAAAGTCCTCCCTTTCCAACAGTATGAGCTGTAAGGCAGGAATCCTCACACGCTATCAGAGCCACTAGCATGCTGCTATGTCAAAGCAATGAAAGCATGTGAAGATGATGTAAATTTTGCTATATTTATGCAGTCCAGTTAAAAACAACA
>NW_009185748.1:33262-47754 GCF_000690835.1 Fulmarus glacialis | reverse complement strand
CTTTCCCTTGCCCTTCTTTTAGAGAAGAGCCTACGGGGTCCCAAGGATTCTGCCTCTTATAGGGCCCTTAGAGCTGAATCCTTCCTCTTGTTTTTCCTTCATCCCACTTATTGTTCAAAATAGCTGCTGGAAGGTGCATTTTTGCAGCAAAATTGGTAATATGTATATTGACATCTTAAAACCTCTCCTGCTTTTGTAACTGTCAGAGTTCTCAAAATCCCAACACCTTAACTGAATATATTAGCCCTCTACAGCAGTCATCCATATTGGAGTGTTAGCGGGAATTATTTATTTGCTTTGAAAAACTTTTCTGATGTTAACATTCCTTTGCAATGTTGATGCAAAATTCAACCTTTTAAAGTGTTCCTGAACTCCGTTTCTTAAAATATTTTGGAAATACTATACAAGATACAAACAAAAATTTTAGTATGTATTAAATTACAATCAAACTGCAAAGTAAGTCATTTGGAAAGTTCTTTAAAGTATAAGTAGAGCATGTCACAAAACAATAAAGTGCTTTTTAATTGTATGCAACTTCCCATTGCTCTTATCATCTGAGCAACACTACAGCAAATATCCTTGTTTCAACACTGTGAGAAGTGATCACTGAAAGTTTTTGCTTTCATTCATATAAAAATGTCAAATACTGCAACAAACGTCAAACACACGAATATCACCTGAAATGCAGTCTGTGTCATGCCACGTACTGTAGTTTCTCAGCTCTATGCTCACTTTGGTAGAGCGCAGAGGCACATGAGAAGACACCACATCATGTGTCGCACAGCACCGGCTCTTGTTATCCTCTTTGACTCATCCAAAATGACGTTCAAGGAGAGAAACTACTTCTGAGTTATAAATGTCCTTTTTTTTTATTACAGAGAGGAAAGCTTCTATCTATCTTTTCTACCAGTTTGTCCCAGCTCTGTTTTGATCTGCAAGTAGGCTAAAATAAATCTGCCTGGTCTATAAGTTGGCAAACTGTTTTGGTGCATATTTTCATGTCGCTTTTTTGATTTCTTTTGGTTTTAAACCTATCACAGTCATTATAGCTGGAGTTGCAAATGTGATCATTTTGGACCTTGGTTTTCTTTGTGTTTTATGGCAATAGGACCAACCTATTTTACAGGACTTCTTTTATGATAAATACATGAAAAGACAGTAAAGTGCTCAAATACTACAAGGATAGTACTGAAGACAAACAGGGACAAAGCTGAGGAGACATTACAGAATGAAGTTTCTTCTTGTCTGTGAATCTCCTGCAAACACGGGGTGGCTTTTCCACACATTCTTGAGTTTTCCAGGGATTAATAAAAACAACATTGTATTTTCAATTACAGTAAATAATTCTAAGGAGAATTTCAGAAAGGAGGTGTACTCCCGTGTTTTAATGTTGCATATCTGAAGCTTTGTCATCCATTGGGCCAGACTGCTATGAGACGGCATCTATGTGACTAAGGAACTTCAGATATATTTCCAAAGTGAAATGGTTAATGGAAGGTAAATCTCACTGAAAATGGACGGAGCACAAAATCTACTTGCCTACCCCGGTTTTTCAATGGGCAGCTTAAAGCAGACAAAACCGAGATACAGCTCCTTCCTTGGCTACCTCACCTTTTATTTATCGTGTAATACTTCTCAAGCTTTCCGGCGGATACATGTGCCCAAATTAGTGAAAAGAATTAGATACTCTTCCTCTGATGCTTTTGCAATTTCTCTTCAATTTGGAAACTTGCTGGAGTAAATGGATGCTCTCCCTCTGAAGATTCTCAGAACAGAGTGGCTGTACCTGTTCCCCATATTCCCCATCCATATACCAGTACACGATAGCCAGCACAGGAATATTGGAGTGTACTTTCAGTATGAGCTGGAAATAAATGACTTAATATCTACTCCAAACTCCAACATGCATCCAATGTGAGGGGTAGGAAGAAGCATCATGTCAATCACAACATCCACTAGAACAGCAGTATCTGGGATTACATATATATCAACACATATTTGTTGAGGATTGTATTTAAAAATTGCAATGGACTAGCATGAATGAGCATTGCTTTTCTGAGGTTTCCCACCAAATTCCAGACTGGACTGAGAACCTATGTTTATACATCCTTTTTGCAGAACAAAGCCCATCAAACGGTGAACTCAAGAAGAAAATACTACTTTCCTTTAGAAAGCACTACCAAACGTTTTTGTGAATCATCACCATCAGCTGCAAGTTTAAATTCTGAAAAAATTATAAGAAAAAGGAAAATATGGTAAATGCCACTGGCATACAGGAAAATGCCCTTCAGGGCATGGGGATTATCGTAATTCAGATGCTAGTAGATTAAGCATCAGTCTGTAAGCGTCAGTTGTACCAGATTAATGAAGCATCTGTGGTGTTTGCCCAGATTTGCTTCTCCTTTCAGCAATTTATCAATTGTAGCATTCTAGAAAATAAAAGCTTAACAAATTCTGTTTATGCTTCTTTTTCACACCACTGTTGTCATCTGTATTTATTTAAGTGATGTTCCTCATTTCTGACATTTTCCCTGGGGCTTGAAGAGCAGGTGTTCAGATATAGCTACAAGCTGTCAAAAATGAAACTGGCGATGATTTTAACAGATTCAGGGCTGAGGAAATACATGAAAGTTGTAATTTTGAATAATTAAACACCACACAGGATTTGTTAGACTACATCATCATTATCCAAAGGATATCTTAATTCAGATTTCATCATAAACACAAAATGGTGGTCATGGTGGGACCGATACTGGATACTTCGATTTGAGTTCTCGTGTCCAAAGCATTTCTTTGCAAATCTAAGGAAACCACATTGGTCTGAACCAAAACCTATCAAGATTGCTTTTGTTCTCTCTCCTGGGCCCAAAATTAGGGGAACTCTTGCTCTAGAGAGACCACTTAGCCTGCTGAGGGAAGAGCACGTCATTAGGTAGCATTGCTCCACCTTGCCCTCCTGGCTTTCTGGATAAAACTGGTATGTGGGGTGAGTCTTTATCATTTACTTTCTCATCAAGCAGTGACGCTAGTTTATTGTGCGGCTACTTCACAGTATGCACACATGTACTGGAATAACATGAGCAGATGTAAACTGTTATTTGTAGTTTGGGTCTGTAAGAGAAAGTACATATTCAACTATCTGTTCCTTCTGGCAAATTCCAATAGGCCAAGTCTTTTGCTCCTCAGTCAAGTAAGTTTGTGTAGATGTATTTAGTTCAGGAGCCAGGTCTGATCAAGACTAAAGAAAAAAGAGGCACAGTAACTTAATGTTTTTGAAAAATGAAAAAAAAAATCCTTGAATATTTCCAAGGAAATCACTGCTTATTGCCGGCTGAATCACCATCAAGTGTTGGCATATCTCATGGGCCAATCAAGATGAACAGAACATGTAATTTACCATCTTTCTAACAAGGTATTTTTAACAGGAAGCAAACCCTCCAAAAATATTTTGTGAAGAAACTCCAAGTGACAGTAAAGTAATGAATGCATTCTACTTCTGACCAAAGAAAATGAAAGATAAATAAACAGAAGTTACAAACATTTTTTTCATATTCAGGTTTTCCTAAATTTCAACCAACTCCTATACAGTGATAATATAGCACAACTGATATTAAGAGAATTAAAATAGAACAGAGAAAGTATTACCAACAGATTGAGAGACCCTGAACTGGCATAAGGAAGAACGTAGCAGTCCTTCGGGTGGGCTACTGCTCTACTTTGAACTATGGTGAAGATTACAATGACTGGCAACTCTGATAAATAGTTTTCATTTTTTCCCAAAGGGCTTTGTGTTTGGACTTCATTATTAACTTCAGCAATACCATCAGAAAGAAGGAAAACCTCTCACCACTGCCACGCTTTGGGAGAGGTGGATTTTCTGCAGTTTATTTTTCAAGTTGGGTCTATGTGTACTACCGTAGGCATTCACTATAAAAGTGGCAAAAGCAAGAATAGTGAGGTTCGAATTGAAAAGTGGGACTGAAACAACTGAGAAAACTGAAAATGGGAGGTTACGCTTTTCACCAGCTGCAGGAAACGGAGCCAGGAGCTGCTGATGCTGAAGTGTGCCCGAGAAATAGGCATACTGAAAAGCATTGTTAACTTACAATCACTTACCTGTGTTAACACACACGTAATGGAAATGTAGCAACTGCCATAATACCGAGGCAGTAATTCCTCAGTGAGCCATCTTCATGAAAACAGGGAACAATACGCCATGCACTTCAGAAATTGACTTAACACATCTTCTTTAACCCCAGAAAAAAGCACTCAACCTGCTCTTCCTGGCTAATTAGAACTGATTAGCTCTTCCTAAACTAATACATACACTGTAAATACAGACATCTTCATGTCTCGAACACAATACCCTATGGAACTACTGCAAGATCTAAACCAGTGAATTCTTACAGCCACCTGGGATGCGTTTTGCAGAACAGTGGTGTTTGGTCCATTTTCATATTTGTTCTATTATTCTGACTGAACGTCCACTTTCACGATAAAGCCATAGAAAAAGAAAGAACTAACACTGTCCTTTATTAACAGAACAGCATTTATACCCTTATGCTGCCAGTCCAACTACACAGAAAGTACGAGGAACCCCAAGACACTGCAGTGACTTAAAACGCTCTCTACACTCAACAACTGCCATATAAACCAACATCTGGAAGCAGGGACAAATGTTTGAGAGAACTTGAATGCAGACATTAGAGACAACTCAGTTACGGCAGGGAATCACTGATGAAATAGAAAGGTAATTAAAAAACCCTCCTCTTGGCCCTGCTGCCCCTCCCTTTTTTTTTTACAAAATGTCTAAAATATATTATGCTTGTCTGTAAGTGTCTATTTTTCTAAAGAAGGGAGAGAATTATTTGATATGTTAAAATAGTATAGTCAAGATTTTTTTTTCCAAATTAGCCCACTGCAGTGTGTTTTTTCCTTAAGATAGTTTTTGAATCTAATTAAAAAACCTCAATGTGACTGTGTCCTTATGCAAAAATTCCTGTTTTCACTATCAAAAAAAATACTTCCTGTGTAAAATGAACTTTTGGTTCCCTTTTGATACCTCTTTGAGTATTCAAATACACTGTAACATTAAACCACTGCAAATAATTTTAGGGTGAACAACGTCAGTGCCGATGTGAATGGTGTCACTGGAACACCACCTATTCCTACAGTTCAGAGCTATCCCACAGTCAGACGCTGGAAGTAGAGAAGAGATGATGAACAAAGCACTATTTATGAAGTCTTTACTCTAATATTTTCCTTAATAAAGTAAAAAACTGAGCCTAAGAATAGGGCACAAAAATTGCTTGCTAGGAAAAGCGTATGTGCTCTTTTGGAGCACAAATTGCTAATTTTTAGGATTACAGTCATTGCTGTCTCTTAATTGTCTGTAAAATCCAAGATTAACTGCTAATCTACAATGAGAGAAAGGAAAAATAAACCTTTTATCTTGATAGTACATGTAATCAAATCCTATTTGGTGAATTGTCTAAGTTCTAAAATGCCCCAGCTTTATAAACTGAGTTTCACGTACTGTGGAAAAAAAAAAATTGAGAACAATCTTTTGTCGGTTCTCTCAATTTTGGGTATCATGTCAAATCACATTACTGCTGTGCACTCTGTAACTTCAGTGTGTGTTAGACACAAAACCCTCCAAAGTGGACTGGCTGAAATGTGTGTTTCCAAGGGTAGGCAAACAAAACCTGAAACTGCTAACAACTGAAGACTGGGAAAATACTGATGGGTCACCATGTTTTGAGATGATAGAAACAATGATGTTCTCATAGAAGAAAAACACAAAGTAGACTACTGTCAATTTCTATTTAAAAAAAAAAAATGCTGTTCCTTTTTTTTTTTTTGGCTTACATGTATTTTCCCATTTACTGTGTGATGTTTAAATAATAGTTAGTTTTACCAAGATATATATATGCAGATTGTGTGGATTTGCATTATTTGTGCTACGGTAGTGTTTACATGCCAGTATCATGTGCTATCTTACTATGTTAGGCACTCTGTCTAAGAATTCACGATCATCTATTTTACATTTGTCTGACAAGTATCATCACAACCTCTACTATACAACAGACTATGGGACATTACTATCTTGACCCCTCCTTCATATTAAGTATCTGCAGACTAACAAGAGAACCAAAACCTCAGGAGATGTAGCTATTTTTGAAAGACTAAACATTCAAGACTACATAGTTCCTCATATTTATTTTGTAACTGTATTTTTCTAAAACATATTAAAATAGAAAAGATGTTCATCTGATTCATCATACAAAGAAAATACCAACATAGTAATAAAATACTGAAAATATATGAAAGCACCCAAACATTAAAATATCCATATTGGCAAAGACTCTAAGAATATATTTCTTGCAATTTTACAGTAAAGTGCTATTCAATCCACTCAAATTAAGGAATCGGCATTTTAATAGCATGGTTATTATTATCTTAAAGTTATAAATTACTTTGTTACCTTTCTCAACAAGACAACAACCCATTTTGTTGGAAGCAAAGCATTTGAGTTGCATGCACCTGAAAATAACCTAAATAACAGCTTTATAGTAAGCAGTGAACATATAAGTTGCCAACTCATTAAGAAAACAAAATACTGAGAAACAAACTGAACAGAAATGAGATTAGTGAAAAATTAAGAAAATGTAGATGTGGTAAACCATTGTATAAATTAAGAAAGGACAGAAGACTTTGCACCAAACAGTTCTGTAGACTTGCCTTTTACATGGTAATTTTTTTAGTAATCATATTGATACTCTGCTTTATTAGTTAATCAGTTTACTAATGCATTTTTTAAACTGCCCTTTTCTATTTCCTAGAAATGATACATCTACAACACACTGGAGAGATACTATAAGCAAAAAGACAGAAGAAGAGTATGACCTTTGTTTTTCCTCAATAATCTCTTCTTATCTATTGAAGTCAACAGACAAAACTAAGTGATCTCTTACAAAGCCAATTTGTAGCAAAAATTAATTCTAGTAAAGAAATTATTTTGAATTTTTAGACCTCATCAAGAGTGAAAATTTTAAATGTATGAAAGATACCATCAGTCTCCTTTTAAGTGTTCATCATTTTAATATACATATTTACAGCAATGAGTACAAAGAATCCTTGTTAGCATAAGTTCTCGCTAGCTTCATACACCATTTCTACATCAGTTTCTGAGAAATGGCAGATATAATACTTGTATGTTGCCTTCAACAATATTTAATCTTCCTGAATTGACTTGCTTTTTTCATAAATTCATCTGTAATTTAAGCATATTGCACATCTCAGAATAAGTTCTTACATTGACTATTTATTAGCCTTTTTATGAACTGTTCATAGGTCATCAAAAGTCAACTCTCACACTCCTTCCGCAATTCGGAACTACAAGTTGCTTTCAAAAAAAAAAAAAAAAAAAAGGAAAGAATAGGAATAGTGTCTCATCATGATTATTTCATTACTATCTTTGGAATCAAACAAGGATTATATTCCTGGTCAATATGGCTGTGTGTATGTTATTTGGTAGGAAATATTTACAATAACTTTGCATTCAGAAAAAGCACAAAAATAAGGAATTTAACCAATGAAAGCAATGAGCCTGAATTACCAAAATAATTACTAACAACAAATATCTTCCTTTATATGTGCACGTACATAGATGATATAAAAAAATCTGCCTGTACTACATAATTTCTGTAAATTTTCCTGAATGAACAAGTTAACCTTTAGAATACACTTAAGTTGACTGCTTGCACCTTCTATGAGAGTAATTCAGGATGTAGGAATAAATATGATGAAAAGAAACAAAATGTTGTATTTAAAGTAGTTGAATAGAGGGAAAAAAACCCCGTTTTAAATTATGCTGTTGTATTTGGTTTCCTCCTTCCAGTTCAGTAGTATTTATTGAGTTGTACAGTGAAAATAGGTCCTAGCTCTAACATCTTCCTCATGCACTGTTCTAAGTGTCAACTTTCAGTAATTTCCTTTGCTGGTCATCCATGTCTTCTTTTTTTTTCAGCAAATTGTATCATCGTTCATTGTTGTGGGCTCAAAAACCTCATTTTGGCAGTTCCAGAATCTGAGTGCAGCACTGCAATCTCTTCCAGTCCAACTAATCATGATAGGCAGCACATCCAGTGCAAAGCAATTCTTTTTAGCTTCTCTGGGTACACGCCAGGTAGAAGCAGAAGGCAACAACAGTAATTGATAGTAATGATAAAACAACTGACAACTGCTGGAACCAGAGGCAGCGATCAATCTGCTCTTGAAGTCTTCTATTAATTTGCAGTAAACGAGTTAACTGAAAATAGGAATAGTTTCATTACATTAGAATTACTGCACATGAAAGTACTTGTTAATTCAGAGCTATTTAGCAATAACTATAAGCACAGGAAAAAAAAAGATAAAAAAAGACTTCCCTTAGTGATACCTTTTCTATCACTACATACTTCAGGAATCTGTTCTACTAAAGAAGCTTTGGATCTTAAGAGTTATACATAGCCTATATTGCCCATATCAAGTAGGTGGTATCTTCACACTAGGAAGCAAAAGATACCGCTGAGGCTCATTGATACCCCAGATCTGTAATATATACAAGAGAAATGAGCAAACTGCATTGAAAGTAGTATTTTATTAAACCATTACCATTCAACAAAACAATTAAATCACTATCACTGATTTAGTTACTTTCAGTTGCTAGGCTTTTCAAATAATATAATTTACAAAGTACCAAAGAGGTTTAGTACAAATTCTTTTTATCTCTATCATATTTTATAATTTTGTTCAATATTCAGCACAAAGGAATACACTATTACCTGTATATGTAAATCTTCATTGGTTTTTGCTGGAATATTAAATGTGTTCTCTTTTAATGTCAGAGAAGAAGGCTTACTACTTTCTACAACATGACACCTGAGCCTGTGAAAGAGGAAGAAAAGTACGCACCAAAAATCATAACTTTATATAATAGTATAATTAATAGTAAACAGTCCATTAAACAGTTATTATATATGCTTTATCATCTGTTTTGGTTGATTAATTTTCTAAATGACTGTTAGAATCACAGAATCATTTGGGTTGGAAGGGACCTTTAAAGGTCATATAGTCCAATCCCCCTACAATGAGCAGGGACTACTGCGATGAGCAGGGACTATGGCAACCTGAAAAAGTTTCCCCAGTCCACCAATTATGTTTTGACAGCTTTTGATACAGAAAGCAAGATCAGAATTATCTGCATGCTCAGTTGAAATGTATCTTCATCATCTTAAATTCATAGCAGAGGATCCACTGGATTATTCAGTCACATACTTACTACCAGAGATGCAACTTACTGAATAGCAAACAAAATCTAAAGGTTTTCTTTCAATTTTAAACCTTAGCAACAACATTTTTCATGGAGTCCACCTCTTCCACAGTTGGATATGCAGGAACAGAATTTCAAGCCACAACTGAACATAGTGGAATCCTACACAATTTATAAAATACAGCAGAAGCTCCTCTGATAACATGCAAGTCAATTAGCGTGGGAATGAATTTATTTGCTAAAGAAATAGTTAAATTGAAGCTGTGGCATTTTTCTATTTTAAGGAAAGAGAAATGCTAAAATTTCTCCAGCAAGACAAAACAAAAAAAAGGAACAAATACGTGTAATAAAATCTAAGTAGATTCCTCAGTGTGCCGGTTTTGGCTGGGATAGAGTTAATTTTCTTCATAGTAGCTCATATGGGGCTATGTTTTGGATTTGTGCTGAAAACAGTGTTGATAACACAGGGATGTTTTAGTCACTGATGAGCAGTGCTTAACATGGAGTGAAGGTCTTTGCTGCTCCTCACCCCACCCCACCAGCGAGGAGGCTGGGGGTGCACAAGGAGTTGGGAGGGGACACAGCCGGGACAGCTGACCCCAACTGACCAAAGGGATATTCCATGTCATATGACGTCATGCTCAGCATATAAAGCCGGGGGAAGCAGGAGGAAGGGGGGGACATTCGGAGTGATGGCGTTTGTCTTCCCAAGTAACTGTTATGTGTGACCCCTTGCCTGCCACGCTGGAGCAGGTATATCTCTGAAGGCATTGTGGCCCATGGAGAAGGCCACGCTGGAACAGCTGCACCTCAAAGCGACTGTGGCTGTGGATAAGTCCATGCTGCAGCAGGTACACCCCTGAAGAGACCGTGGCTCATAGATAAGGCTCCACTTGGAGCAGGTACAACCTTAAGGGACTGCAGTCAGTGGATAAGTCCAGGCCAGAGCAGGGGCAAAGAGAGGAGTTCATTGCAATGTTAAACCTGATGGTCTAGTCCAAAGGGGCCAGGGGTGGAGACTGTAATGGAAATAACTTTAAATTGTTGTAACCTGGGATTTGAGTCGCATGTTATGGGAATTGCTATAGCAGGAACCACCTGAACCAATGGAGGAGAAGCCTTACAAGAAGCAGTGCAAGTGCAGCAGTGACCTGACCTGAGCTGGCTTTGGTGCCCAATAACTCCACGCAACACACCACCTCTCCTGTCCTGAGTGACCACCATAACAGATGGAGCCCAAAGGCACAGACTAAATGAACTCAGTGGACATTTTGTGGACATTTGTGGACATTTTAAAGAGATTTCACAGGGGTGGTCCATAGACTAAGGGAATGATACCTGTGTATTGTATCAAAGGATGGGAAGGTTGGGTGTTGGTTAATGAGGTTGTGTTGGATAGTGTGGTACCTGAGCATGACATAAATGGTATGGAATAAGGGGTGGAGAATGTGCTGGTTTTGGCTGGGATAGAGTGAATTTTCTTCATAGTAGCTAATATGGGGCTATGTTTTGGATTTGTGCTGAAAACAGTGTTGATAACACAGGGATGTTTTCATTATTGATGGGCAGTGCTTACACAGAGTCAAGGCCTTTGCTGCTTCTCACACCACCCCACCAGCAAGCAGTAGGGGTGCACAAGAAGCTAGGAGAGAACACAGCTGGGACAGCTGACCCCAACCGACCAAATGGATACTCCGTACCATATGATGTCATGCTCAGCATATAAAGCTGGGGGAAGAAGAAGAAACGGGGGGACATTCGGAGTGATGCGGTTTTGTCTTCCCAAGTAACCATTACATGTGATGCAGCCCTGCTTCCCTGCAGATGGATGAACACCTGCCTACCGGTGGGAAGTAGTGAACGAATTCCTTGTTCTGCTTTGCTTGTGTACGCGGCTTTTGCTTTACCTATTAAACTGTTTTTATCTCAACCCACGGCTTTTCTCACTTTGACTCTTCTGAGTCTCTCTGCCATCCCACTGGGCAGGGAGTGAGCAAGCAGCTGGGTGGGGCTTAGTTGCCAGCTGGGGTTAAACCACGACACTCAGATAAAGCACTTACACTTGTATAATATTAAAGAGACAATAATTATATTCTCCACTACTTTTAATCTAGGTTTAATAAAAAGGTCAGTTTTGTATTGATCAGTAACATACATACATGGCACACTTTGCAGGTGATAAATCTAATGTAATCAAATAATCTCTCCCTATTGTTTCAGGCTCTGTCCTAAAAAAAAATCCAACATTTATCCAAGGAAGCTTAAGGTCACTCACATGATGTAGATTTTGTTTAATAGGGAAGTAAGAGATAAGCATTTGAAGCAAAGATAGAGCAAGACTTAGGCATCAAGTCTCAAAAACACTTTTTCCATCTTAATTTTGGCCATGTGGGGGTAAAGGCAGCTCCAAAAGAAAGGGGAAAAAAAAACCAAAACCAATCTAAAGTAAAATACAGTCAAATTATTTTTTTTAAAAGATGAAACAGCATTTTGATATCATGACTCTCAGACTTCCAGATGAAAGAATTACAATGAACTTTTCCTAGAAATGTGCAATGATACAACTAGATGTGAACAGATGAGAGAGAAGAGTAACAGGTATATTTAAGAGAGTGTATGGGAAAACGTATTTTCCTAGTGGTATTTTTTCACCATTAAATATAGAAAAACACACATATGAACATGTGATAGGTTTTACAGAAATTTTCTACAAAATTATGATTTTCCATAGCAGAAATGGAATATTTTTTAATATTATCTAGAAAAGTTTTGCATTTGGTATGTCTTCTTTCCTTGCTTGTTTTAGAAAAACAAGTGGCACATTCTTATTTAAAAAAAAAAAAATCTACTGTCCATGTGTATTGTCACAGCCATTCACATTTTTTCCACGTAACTCTTAATCAGCACAAGTACAGCAACAATAAAAAGAAAAGCATGTGCAGAATACCATGACATTTTATGCATTAAAAACACCTCTAATCAGTTAAAACAGAGTGGAAGCATCAGCAATATACTTCAGTCAGTAAGAACACAACTGGGTTTAGAGAATCCTTCACTTGATTATGAAATGCAAGTGCTATAAATCAGCTAAATGATAATGGCTAAAAAAACCCCTGTCAACAGAAAACCATATGCTCACCTATGTTCCATCACTTTGGTCCTAGGGACTTCTTTCCAAAACTGAGTCAGTTCTGGTACACTTGCTCCAGAAGACTGGTCCATTTCTGCTGCCATTATAAGGAAACGATCTTGCAGAGAAGCTGCAAAACCTGCTCTCAAAGGAAAAAAAAAGCCGAAATGTGCTTAGATAAAATGACAATATTGCAAAGTGTGAAGCATTCTTGAACAAAGGTGTTTTAAAATGAGAGCTTGTTCATTGCAGGACATCGGAGACTGACTTACTGGAAACAAAAACAATGAAATCGTTCTCTTAACGCTCAACAATTTTGATTACAATTTTCCCAAAATTCTACAGTTTCATTTTAACAGAACTAGTTTCACCTGAACAATTGAAGGACAACCCAGAATTTTGTAAAGAATGCATTCTCCAGCAAATTCACTTGTCCTTGCAACAATTTAGGAAACCGATTTACCACAAATACACTCCCACTGTAATAGAGCGCAAATGAGACAGCTGCCACTGCGACTTTTTTTTTTTTTAAGACAAGAAAGAATGGGCTGCAGACAACAGCTGCTTATGCCTAAGTGGAGTAGTAAATCAGCACAGGCAGTTACTCAAATGCTGTCTGACATCCATGTTTTTTATAAATAGTAACACTCTCATACAACAGTCAAGTAGACATGGGTGTCAGTCAGCCTTACATCCCAGCAAGCACATACAAAGGTTAGGATCTAGAGCAGTCAGCCTGTTAATAAAACTTATCCAGACTTCCTAAAAATTCTATCATAAGATTTTACTTACCACCATGAAGAGAGACTACTATATCCAACGATGTGCCAGGTTCACAGCTGCTGTTACTGGGTTTAACTCTGTATTTTTCAGGAGCAGTTGTTCTCACCTATAAACAAAAAATACCAAGCAAGCATATAGTAAATGCATGCACAAACTATGATTGTTTCGTAACCTCCCTCATTCTGTAACAACTAAAATCCCCAAAAGCTTAAATATTAAGACATGGTAATACATACAGTCTTTAAAATACTTTCTTTTGTAGGAGTAATCAGACACTGGTATTTCACTTTTTCCTTTCTCTCAACTACTTCTATCCTTTCTTTTCTGGCATATGCTATTTTTCTCTCTTATATACATGCATAAAAAGAACCAAGAATATCAAATGGACTATCTGTTAAAATTCTTAATGTGAAAGTATGGAAACTTTAGTTATTTGTGTGCGCAGAGAACACAAAAGATGTGGTGGAAAGCCAAATCAAGATGCAAGTCAACTCAGTATTTCTGAAGCATACATTCATTCCTTTGACGGTAACATTTGCAGATGGAGCTGCATCATTTTGGAGCATTACTAAAAACTTGTTCTCAGCCAAGATTTAAAAAGGAGAAAAATTCTAAAAAGATCACTTTTTAATGCTTAAGCCTTTCTTTTTCAGGAAGTATTAGGCTCTCACTAAAGAACTAACAATCATCATAGCTCTTTTTCAGTCAGTGCTCCAAAGATTTGTATTACTGATTATCCCCTTTGGGGTGGTACATAATAAGCATAAATTCAGCCAGAAGATTTCTTTGATCTGCTTCAAACATCACAACAGAATAAAAAATTTAGACTGAAAAGTGGGTTTAATAGTACTTCTTCCTCCTTACCCAAAACAAGAAAAAGTTACAGATTTAGTAAAGTAAACCAGGCCACACATAAAATACTTACCTTAAAAGCTACTATGTTTTTAGTGACATTTGTGAGAACTATCAAACATTTTTTCTCCCCAGTTTCTTTGGATCCAAAATACAGTTCTTCTGCTGGGCTAATAAGAAATTTAAAAATAATTAGGTTTCTTCAAATTATCTTTACAACATATCACAGAAAAAAAACTGTCCACACCTACAGAAAAATAAAATACTTTCAACCTTGCAGCCACAGTCACTATAAACAGTTTTTCATCAAAAAAGCTGTGAAAATAAAATGCAGAAATTTTGTAGTGAAGCTCAGGTTGACTCATGACCACAAGTGTACCTAGGTGCCTCAGCTGATTACTGCCCTTGACTTTT
>NW_009185748.1:0-33158 GCF_000690835.1 Fulmarus glacialis | reverse complement strand
AACAGATATATACAGTCACTTCAGCCACTGCATCTTACAGTGGTATGTTAATGGAACGCATCACTAATTTTAATTTATGCTAATGTTAAAGAGCATAAGGTGTCACAGACAGGGAGTAATTTCCACCTCATACATCTATCCTTGTAATGGGTATAGTGCACACATAAGAGGAGCTGGCAGATATCTGCGAGTAGCAATCATTTCAACCACTACAACTAAATTCACTTGTATTTATGAGTCAGTCTTCACACACTTCTGGTGACACATGCATAAATAAAGTTATTGCTTGTTTTTAATATTCTTGTGCAATTAAGAGAGTCATGCATGAAATCTTTTAAACCATATCAAACTAACACAACTCATTTTGGAATAAGCATTCAAATGAACACTACTAGGCAAAAAGTAGGGCATGCTCATATACTACATGTTGAGAAGAAACTCAAGTAACAAGTGAAAAACTGTTTTCCTTCAATATGTCTCATCAGGAGTACACAAAGAACTGCCATACTACACAGTACTACAGAACTGCATATTCTTTTGACAGAAAGCCTTTTTAAAAAAACATGTTACATTTTTTTTCCCTTCTCCCCCTTTTAGAATGCCAATTTCACTTTAATTTGACCTCCTCCTCAAAAGACCTCCTTTCACAGTACCAATCCTTCTTTCTCCTCTCACTTAAACAAACCAGTGTATTAGCTGAGAAGAAAAATCCTTGGTGCTGTAGGGCAAGCCTTAACACCCATGCTAGAAGAGGGATCCAATGGTGACCGTGTGTGTCAGGGGGTGCCATGTTTTACAATGCATTAGACAGTCCACATGACAAGAATTTTTTTTTTCTTTTTGGTGGGGAGAAAGGAAGTGTTCTAAGTGAGGCAGAAAGCAAGAAACTGATGGGTTTAAAACAGATTAATAGGGTAACTGTATCCCCTTCTCATCTCAAATTTTTTTCCTGTTCCCAAATTCTCAACTTAAGTAACCAACAACAGTAGGGAACAAAAGGATTTTAGTTACAAAGTATTTTGTTTATCTTAATACTGTACTATTGCAGCTGTGTGTTACAGCAATTGCAAGATGAACCATGAGACAGGAAAGCATTAACTAGCATCAAAACAAGCCACAAAGAGAGCTAAGGAAAAGAATGTTCCACCAAAGCCTGATCTTTCTTATTCCACCACAACTCGGGCTATTGACAAAAAAAAAAAAAAAGAAAAGAAAGAAATGGGGCTTGAGGGCACTACTTTATGCTTCTTGTCTGTGAAATCAACCAGTCCCATAGTGTGGAGCACAGTTGTTGGGAGGGTGGGGTGTTTTTATTTTAAATGAACACCCAAGATTTTTTAATTTTCACACCACTTTCTTTACTCTGATGTGTGTGGGGTAACCATTTTGGCTTGTACTAGAAATTCTCATCTCAAAATACACCACAACATGAGTGTTCTGCCAGACAGTGCAAGTAAACTGCTGCTTTTTGTCTTACTAAATATATTCATTTATTGAGGAGGAAGGCCAAAAAAGACCAGTCTTTCATAGTAAGGTATGCAAGGCAAATGCAATCATGGTCTAAACCAGGAAGAGACAGATTAACTAGTGAGTATGACTACAAATACAAGAAGCAGAAGAGCACAAGTACCCAGCTTTGGTCATACACCAGAGCCAACGAGTACTAAGCAGTGATAGGTAAGGAATATCCCTGCAGGGGGTCGTAGGAGGCCTCACAGAGTCTTCTGCAGCAGCAGTTAGAGAGGCACAGAAAGGCTGCTGGCTCTTGGCGATTTCATGGTGCCAGAGCTGCTCTGCCTCAGCTTCCCAGTCAGGCTCTAGGCTGATCCCGTCACAGGGCAACACTGTATCAGCAAGGATACAAGCTAAATATACTGGCAGAGTTTATAGTCTCTGAGATAGGTGCCTGTGACTAGTTATAAATGGCACTATATATTATCAGTTCAATAAATTTCAGTTCAGTGTCCTGAGAAAGATTCCAGGAAACGCTGTAGCTTCTACAGTTAGATTATTAATAAAGAGCAGTAACTGTGCATACTCTCAAGAACTCTCTCAAGAATTTACTTAAAAAAAACAAACAAACAGCAAGGACAATGGAGACACCAGTATTTTATTTTCCATGACAGCAAGACTACAAGTATTAGCACCTCTATACTTCACTAAGTTTACTCTTTCATTAATTTACATGAACTCCAACACTTCTATTCCAATGGTAGAACTTGAAATATTTTAAGAGAAAAAAGGTACAGGGGTGGGGTGGGGGGGGGTTGGTTTGTTTGGGGGGTTTTTTGATCGTTGGGTTGTTGTGGTTTTCTGGGGTTTTTTTGGTCTTTGGGTTTTTTTTTTTTGGTTTGGGTTTTTTTGTTTGTTTTTAAAGAAGCTGATGGAAGAACACAGCTGCTTTTGTTATAGGGACAGAAAATTTTTAAACATTCTTTTAAAATCACAATTCTGCAGTCTATGCCTTTGTCCCGCCATACAAGAAACTAAGTCCATACAGAGGAGGGTTTTCCACAAAGGACTATAATTTTCATTTCAAAACCAGGAAAATTTGACACATACAAAATACTTTTTGATGCTAATGAGCATGTCATTATTCAAATTCATTCCAAAACTAATTCAGTACAGCACTTACAAAATTAGCTAAGGAATTACCTATAAATTAGATATTTTCTTCATTCATCTAATAGCAAACTGGAAGTGAAAATAGAAGTTAACATCTAAATCAATTTCTAAACAAGCATCTTAACCTGAAAGGCAGCGAAAAGAAAAAGTGATATTGGCTAATTGATTTTTTTTCCCCTAGTTTAACGATAAAAAGCAGATTAACTGCAAGATGTAAGCACCTTGGATGACAAAATCTTCTGAGCAGATATGCTATTATACATTTCCCACACAAAATAAATTGGGCCCATTCATTAAGTTTCATTGGTGCAAAATACTAGTGTAGACATTTACACCATCTTAAGTTAAAAGAATTCAAGCAAAGAATTCAGTGAAAGCTGTCTTAGTAATGCATTGTTTTTTTCTTAAGCCAATGCAATCAATGTCAAATCACTGCTCTCATTACAGATAAGCACAGGTTTAACTAAATCCAATGACAGACAGTTTCTCAATATAAATGAAACCATGAAACACTTCTACAATTCTGTGAAATGTACACCTAAGTAATTAGTACAAAAAGCATGCCAATGGTGATATAAAAAGATTCATTAAAAATAATGTAAAACCAGAAAAATTCTTTGAGCTTTGTAAAAATTATTCTTAAAAGGATGTTTATAACTTGTTTTCCTCTAATAGTCTGAAAAAATAGTTTATTTTGAAAACTAACCAGTTCAATACAAGTGTCCAAGGCACATTGTAAAAAAAAAATTCAAAGAAAATTATTATTACCTGATATGTAATAAAGGTCCTTTAAAAGTGGTTAATGTTTTCTTTGCATTTTTTGGTTTGATCTCTGTTTTGTCAGTTTCCTCTGATTTGGAAATTTGTTCTATAGAATTCATCTGAGTAAAAATGATAGTTATAATGATTAACTAGAAACCTGGGTTACACATGTTACAGAATCATGCAGGTATTTCAAAGAATACAAGGAGGCTTATTTCAACAATTTATGTATTACAGACCAAGCTTAATATGTATTCATTCCCTGAAGCTGCTTGAAGTCCACTGAATAAAGTGATTTGTTATAGAAGTTACATAATTATTAAACATGCATGAAAACTTCTGCTTTGTTTTTTTCCATGTATTTTCCTGATGCCCAAGTTGGTTATTTTTGAAAGCTCCAGGCACGTTAGTTATAGTACTTCAAATATTTAAGATAAAGCAGTGATGTTATTCTTCCACTGCAAAAACTTTTCAATTAAAACAGACACCCCAATACAATCACTGCAACACTGAACAAAACACACAATAACAATTCCATACTTTATTGTATTGCAGAGTTACTAAACATATCTTCACTGCTTTTAGACGGAACTCTGAAGAATTGGAGAACTTAAAAGAAATAATGTTGATTGAATTGGTGCATCCAAAACTGCAGGTATCTTACATTCTGAGGGTTTTCCTCTATTACATTAAGAAAATAGATGTCAGCAGGCCTGAACATCTTATTATAAAAAATGAAAGAACTCTGGAATTAAGTGCAAAACAGGAGGTGGGCGGGAATACAGAAGACTGAAAGAATTAGTGACATCATGACTCAAGATCAGCTAGCTGAACAGTTTGCTTAGCCGTGTTTTTATTCCACTTAACATACAGAGAGAAGACATGAAGAGAATTCAGTTTATGTAAATTTGAAGTATGGGAATGAAAGGAATACAAAATTTTATAGAAAATAGGTTTTATAAAAAGAAACCATACAGGAATCTGATTTCTTTTTTAATAATTACAGTTATAGTAAAAGTTTAGCATGGAAATACACTGCACTAGTTATGTGTCAGGCTTTATTCTACATAAATCTAATTAAAATTACCGGAGAAAATATTACTACAGCACACATTAAAGGTGAAGGCATCTACAGGTCAGGCACTTACTAACCAAGTTTATCATTCATGGCTCCCTCTACTCTGCTGAAAGAAATAGGCTCTTCTACGGGATAAGAAGAGGCACACATATAAAATAAATCAGATAAATTCTTCGTGATGACAAAAGTCTACATATAAAGACTGGTAGTGCAGTAAATAATGAAGACGATATCTCACAGATTACTTGAAATCTGTTAGTTTGGAAGCTGGTCTTATTAAAAAAATATTTGAATATTTATATTTAGACACAGTCAGATAAAAATAATTAACTTAGAAATAAGGAATGCCAACCATTCTGAGACAATAAGCGAGTATTTCTGAAAAACACACTTTGGAAAAGAATGTAACATTGAAGTGGCAAACAATGCTGTACTTTCTGTGGAAGAAATAGCAAGTATTGTTCTTAAATATGTGAACAGAAGAATAGTGAGTTGAAGCAAAACAATAATCTACTTTTTACAGAAACAGTACCAACAACGAGATGGTCTGAAATTTTAGAAGTATGTTAAAGGTAAGGCCTTAAAGGTGCCTTAAGATTAACTGATACACGATGAGCATAAATGTCAATCTTAGTTCATTGAAAAGATTGAGTAGCGGCTTAATTACACTGTATAAAAGAGAATACCATAAAGCAAATCATTATTTTTAAGAGTGAAAAAAAGTGAAAAAAAAACCACCTTAAGTAGAAAGCTGAAGTCAGCCAAGCAAATTAAAAACAAGCACAGAGGCTATTAAGCACCAAACCCAACTCACACACTGAACAGGAATTCTCCAAGTTTCTGTATCTGAGAATCAGAGCTTGGAAGATATGCTACAACCAAAACAAGCTACTGAGTCTAATGGTCAGGAAGTCACCATGGCTATGTAATGCTTCCTTCTGACCTTAAGGTCAGTGAAATTATCTTTTTTTGAATAGCTGGCCAAGTTGCAAACAGCTGGACTACTTAAAGTGAGCTGTGTGTTTCAAATTATTCTGACAAGAAGTTAAAACAGTAAATGAAACTGAAAGTGTAATATTACTCTACTCCATTAAGCAGAAGTTTTTGCAATTCATCTTCCAAAATTAATTATGGCACTAAAGTGGTGAATTTCAGATTTTTCCTGCTATTTTCAAGAGCGATATCCCCACTCACTATCATTGCATATTCCTAAATATCACTTCATATAGACTTGTGTAAAACAATGCCTTTATATTTCTGGATAAACAGCACTGCAGGAAAATTATATTGTAAAACAGGATTGATGGATTAGGGATACAATTTCTGAATGAGACTAAATGAAAACTTTTATATGTTGAGATTTTATCAATAATTTAAGAAAACAAATTAACATCCAGCAAAGTATAAATATATAACTGTTAATATTTTCTCATGTACATACTGACCTAAGCATCGGAGAAAACTAGATGTATTTTAGGATGTACACCACCAGACATCCCAAGATTAAAAGTAAACAAACTAGAAAGACATAACCTTTGAAAACAAAACACAGAAACCTTTTCAATTTTACTGTACAATTCACTATATTCTAGAGATACACTAAATATTCAGTACAGATTTTACTCATTCAGAAGCATGAAACTGATCTTAACACTAAGAAGCAAGATTGAAACTGCAAGTATAATTTTCAGTTTTACTGGGTTCTTCTGTCAAACTAGAGGGGAGAAAAAAAAACTAAACACAAAATAAAAGCCTGACAAGAAACAAAAGTTATATGCCTTCTGTCTCACGTTGTAACCATTTAACGGTCTTGCCTCAATCTTCAGATTTAGATACCTTTTTCTGATTAAGGTTTTGTTCTTCATTCAGCTCCCCAGTCTCCTTGGTGTCCGCATCTATCTCTTCTTTACTTTCATGCTCATCTTCACTAGTAATGGGTCCATTTTCACATAAAGGCGTTTGAAAATCATCATCAACCAATGGAGGATAACTGTACTTGAAAGAATCCTAAAACGTAAGGAGATTTTTAAAGGACCAGTTATTTAGGAGGATGTGAAGTGCCTTCTCTAGTATTTTTTTAAATGGAAATACTATCAATTAATTTTTTGTTTCACATGACTTGTATGTTTCATTTATCCATTTTAAGCTGGACGCTTGTGTCTTTATTTATCATCATTAATAGACAAATAAACACAGTCATCTTAATGAAGCCACTAAATTGTAACTACTGTTGTTAATTATAGTCACAGCAGAACCATAGAATCTGGTGTATTGAAGATCAGCATTCAGAGTCTTAAAGCTTAAGTTTTGTTCTTAGTTCTAGGAAACATGGTTTAAAACCTATGACAGTTATTTCTAAAGAATATCCCAAAAGTGATGAACAACTTCAGCTGTTCCGTATTTTAGTTTCATAAAAGCCACAGTTCAAAAACCAAACCAAAACAAAACTACAAAATGACCCCAAACAATCCTTCAAGTTTAACCTAATGTGTGGACCTTTAACGTATCCTGCAACTCAGACCTCAATCTCTGGAATGCCAAATCATTTTAAAGACCATATTCAAGACACCCAAGTAATGTAGAAACAGCATACTTAAGTTCTCAATGCTTCAACAGTAAAGGTATCTTTTCTATTGGAGGATCAGTAAAAACCAGTTTTTGCTAACTAGAAATACTCTTAACATTCTCAAATAGTTTTATTACATCTTATGTAATAAAAGGAGGAGTTGAATGCACCATTAGCAAGTTTGCTGATGATACCAAACTGGGAGGTGCTGTTGACTCTCTTGAGGGACAAGAGGCCTTGCAGAGGGATCTAGATAGATTGGAGCATTGGGCAATGATTAATGGCATGAGATTTAACAAGAACAAATGCTGGGTTCTGCACCTGGGATGGAGTCACACTAGGCACAAGTATAAACTGGGAGAGGAGCGGCTGGAGAGCAGCCTTGCAGAAAGGGATCTGGAGGTGCTGGTCGACAGCAGGCTCAACAGGAGTCAGTGTGCCCTGGCAGCCAAGAGGACAAACCACATCCTGGGGTGCATCGAACACAGCATAGCCAGCCGGTCAAAAGAGGCGATTAGCCTGCTGTATTCAGCGTTGGTACAGTCTCACCTCGAGTACTGTGTGCAGTTCTGGGCCCTGCCATTTGAGAAGGATGTGAAGGTCCTTGAATGCATCCAGAGGAGGGCAACAAAGCTGGTGAAAGGGCTGGAAGGAATGTCCTATGAGGACTTTGGGCTTGTCTAGTTTGGAGAACAGGAGGCTGAGGGGCGACCTCATTGCTCTCTACAGCTTCCTGAGGAGGGGAGCTGGAGAGGGAGGTGCTGAGCTCTTCTCTCTGGTATCCAGTGACAGGATGCCTGGGAATGCCTCAAAGCTGCATCAGTCAGGGGAGGTTCAGACTGGACATTAGGAAGCATTTCTTCACCAAGGGGGTGATCAAACCCTGGAACAGGCTTCCTAGAGAGGTGGTCGACGGCCCAAGCCTGTCAGAGTTTAAGAGGCATTTGGACAATGCCCTTAATAACATGCTTTAACTTTTGGTCAGCCCTGAAGTGGTCAGACAGTTGAACTAGATGATCGTTGTAGGTCCCCTCCAACTAAAATAGTCTAGTCTATTATGTTAGAAACAGTATTTAAACAGGGTCTCTGTTCCTACTGCATTTTCAAACAGTTTTAAACTCCAAGTAAACGGAATCAGTTTATCAGCTGTTCCATTGGAGGAGGTAAGTAACATAGCTTTGACTTCTGTGACACAGACTCGAACCATGCCCACAGTTCTCAAACTATGCTACCAGCAGGGAGTTAAAAAAAGTGTTTCAAGAGAGTTCTCCATCAGCAAGTATATTTTCTCAAAACAAAGAATAATGTGACGGGGGGGGTGCGGGGGGGACACGCAGGGGAGAAAAACCTTAGATGGGGCTATTCAAAGAAACCCTAAACAAGACAGTATACTTCCTGCCAATCAATCAAGGCCTAAATCTCTCCTATTCTTCAGGCTGAAGCAACAGTCACAGACCTTTAGGTGAATGAAACAGGTATCCACTGGCTCAAGCAATATCTTATTAAGGGCCTAAAGGACAAGCTTTAAGTATCAGTAACAGACTAATTCGCTATTAGAAAAGACTCCAGACTGCTAGAAACATTACAGTCAGTAGGCTTATAGAATACTGACATCCTCCATTTGCAAATACAAGGCAGAAATAGCCAGCTTACCCTTAGCCAAACTGATAAAAAAGCCTTTTCACTCCCTTCCAGCATATGATGAAGGACAAATGACAAAGTGACCTTAATAAAGAGATGCTAATTTTGCTGCACATTTCACTTGGCCACATTAATCCATGATGCTGGACAGCTTCAGCAGCTGAACAGAGTCTCATCACTGGGACAACTCGAAGTACCAGACTTCCCAATGACAGTCCAGAAGTTTCAGTGACATAGGCTTATCTACTAACAGGGTGAAAACCTCAGACAGGTAAACAAGACAGATTTATTCAATGCTATATATCAAGCACTGAATAATTCTATAGTCTATAGAATGCATATAATGCATTCTATAGACTAATGGCTTTCTTTTATAGCATATGTAGAGACTTTACACTATGTTTGGCAATCATGGTAGAGATATCTTAATCATGGTAGTAATAATTTCTAAGATTACATGTACACACTGGCCATGAAATCACATGCAAAATGACTAGTGATATCTTAACTTCAGGCCACTGACCTATAAAAGGTTCTTCCAAGAAAACAAGCTATGGGCTATCAATTCAGATACCCAGATGAAAAGCGCAGCATTCTAGTACACATATTGTTCAATATTGGCAGCAGTGGAGGGAATCTTGGCTTTTACAAGGATGAATTGCCCATCTCTGATAAAGGAAAACTGGGCAAATACATAAACTAAAGCCCTACTGTATGTGCATGTCTCGCATCAACATGTACACTGTATGTACACCAATCTTGCACAAAATGTTATTGAAGAGGCAACAAATCTCCCTCGCCAGCCAGAAACATGTATGCCTTAAGAATTGGCCTGTTCCACCATTAGTAACAACATCTGAAACTGGCAGAACATGGGATACAACAAATTGGGAACGCAGGAAAACACTGACTTGCTATAAATTTATTAATAAATGAAAACGATTAGTGAGTGGCTTTTGAGCCCCTAACCCTAATTTTCCAGGTTGCTTATCATTAGCTTACTCCTAAAACTGTTTTGGGCAATTCCAACAAGTTCTCCAAGACAAACCTACTGTAAAGAGAGGGACATCTGTGAAGTATAGACAAGAACCACTCAAAGCCAGGTACATGGTATGCAACCACTTTTGATTAGCAGTATGTTAACAGCCACAGCCAACAGACACTGATGAGGACTTGAATGGAATTTATGTTAAGTTTATATTCTAAAGTCCTGCAAAATCCAAGCTTCTGTTTTCCATAATTAGTCTTAATACTTTTGATGCTCTGGAGACACTTTAGTCCACTGTCTAAAACCAGGCAAGTTATTTTCCTCCTTTCACAGCTGGCTGACAGAAAATCCTTGATCAAAGGATTTTCATGCTAAGGAAAGCCTCAGATTGATCCTTTGAGTGACCCTGAGCCACAGTAAAAACAAAACATACTTAAAGACAACTTGACTGAGATATTGAAGCTTGAAGGCTTCTGATGGAGACACAGGACAGTTCCCTTGATTAAGCAAAGTAATCATTGACTCCAAGTTCAATATTATTAATTCTATTTCCAAAAATGGATTTTTTTGTTAATTTCAAAACTAGTCTCTAACACTCTTCTTGGATACAGAGACTGTAAGTGCAGTGGAATCTAGGTATCTCCCTAAAGTAACTAGCCAAATGACCTGCTCCACTAGTTGCTTACATCTGGCAAGACCTGGCTCTTTCAAGATGGATCCTAGTAGTGGACACAGCAGAAAGAGGATGAGAGTCTACTTATAGCTACTGCATTGAGTACAAAGGCTGAACAGATACACTGTGCTCTTCACCGGCATTATGCTAGTTGCAAATATAATGATATGTTCCTAAATGTGGAAATAAAAGATGATGAAGAGAATTGGAAGGAGGCAAGAAAAAACCAAAAACCAAACGCTGGTATGGAGAGTAGAGGGAATTAACTTGTGCAAGTCAGCTACTGCCTTAAAAAAAACACAAACAAACAGGCCTGACAATACTAATAATGGTGAATGTACTCTATCTTCAGAGACTCTAGTTGCCTGAAGAGGAGCCAAGGTTAACCACATCAAGAAAAGTTAAATTCTGAGAAAAGGTCAGTAAGTTGTCTGTCTTCTGGTTGAAAAACTCCTTGCCATCAGAAAGATGCAAAATCCTGCTTTACTGTATGCACTGAAGAAATCTTTGGAAGGAGGATCCACAGCACAATTTTGGAGTCTGAGTATTTGCTAACAATGCTTCCAGATGCTGACAGTTCTGAGGTTAGAAGTTCAAAACACCCATCAAGTGGCAAAATACCAAAGAGACTCAGTAGTTAGACAAAACATCTGCTGGTTCAAAATACAGGGCTTTTAATATGCAGAGATATAGCTGTTTTTCTGAAATTGTCAAAACCCTTGGAGTCCTTGTCAAGCAAGTTTACTCCTATTCTACTAATTTATTTCTGTCACTGCAGCTTACTACCACAGATGAATGGGTTGGATAAGCTGCTCTGTGATTCTGGTACTTGTTAATGCTCTTAGAAGACAGGCAACATGAAGCCAACTTTGTCAATCACTAACTGGCAATAAGACCTTGCAGGACCAAGGCAGGATAAAAGATAACTAAGACTGTGTGCTCAGCCAAATACTTCAGGAAGATATTTAGCAAAGCCGCAAGCTTGCTTCTTTAAAGATGTAATTAACTATCAGGTAAGATGGTCTAAAAAGCAGACAGGAGATACTCAGCTCTAGAAAGGAGGAAAAGAACTTCCCCCTCTATTGCAACAATAAGACAACACTGTGGGAGCTAGGCCCAGAACCACTGCTATACCCCATTCAAATCCTTACTGAAGCCACTTCAGACATCATCAGCCCTTCCCTCAATGCCCACTCCTGAAGTTCAGCAATTTCAGCTTTCTCTAACGTGAGAAAGTTCTTACAATGAGACTGGGGAGTTTGGGCAGCAATTTTCCATGGAGAAAAAGGATATCATCTTTTCTTCAAGTGTCTCATGCAACAACAGTTTTTAAAGGCTGCTACTTTCAGTCAAATAAAAAACGAGGTACCTTAGTCTTTATGTTTCCAAAATAAGTTTCAGATGTTCTGGCTACCAGAACTCTACCTTGAGTTTATATACAAAGGAACACAGCCTCTCCTACTGTTGTTGAAGCAGAGTCTTCCTTTTCTCCATGTTGTTACTGCCATAACTCCAAAAACACTTCAGAAAAAAAAAATGGAAAAAACAAGTAAAAATAACTTCTCTACAGTAGGCTTATTCCATTACCATAAACAGTCTACAAAAATTTTAAAGTTAAAACATCCTCTTTCTGGAAGTTCCATTATAAAGATCATGCAAACTGATTTACTGTTTTGTGAAAAATGAAACCTGTTGTACAAGATGCTTGTGTTTTGCTATTTAGATTGCCCTAGAATAGGATCCAGGTTCTGTCAAAGTGATACCAGATTGTAGCATACTCTTTGGAGCTCTAATATGCTCTAAAAAAAGAATCTTCTACAGCCATGTCTTAAAATGCAGCCCTAGAGACACAAAGGAAAAATAATTGCAATATGATTATCTTTACTGAATCATAGCTTTGGAGCAGGATGAAAAAAAAATCTGAGGGCCATGAAACCTATTTTCTGTTCACATAACTTGTTTCATAAACCAACACATAATCTCTAACTCATTAGGTGGGGAGAAAAAAAAGAGTAGAAGGAAGAATGACACTTAAAATGGATTTTTTTTTTTTTTTAAAGTCTGAAAAACGAAGCAGTTTCCAGTGACTTGAAAGTAGATGAATGATTCAGAAAAGTTATTTCTGTACTGAAGACTGCCAGATATCAAATTCTCATGACGTTAACCCATTTTATATTAATGTGATTTACAAATTATCATTGGCAGAACAACTTCAGGAAATTTCACATCCACGAAGTGCCAACTCTCAACCCCACATGTGATTTATATAGACATGTCTCAATATCACAAAAGGACCATGAAATGTTAATATACTTACAGTTCCACCCATGTGAGGTGGCAGATACTCTCCACTGATGTATTCCTGTACATCACTCTTGTTCGTGAACTTTAACATGCTTATTGCATCTGGGCCAAGCCAACCCTTCACAATTTTAAAAGCAGCTTTAAAAAAACCAAAAGGTATACATAAGTTGTCAGGAAGGGTTTTTTTGCAGTGTATTGGTAGACATTATGGAACACAAGCGAGCTACATCCCATAAGATATGGCAGGACCTGCTCTGAAAGTATCTATTTTAATGGGGATAAACAGTGCAAGAAAAAGTATTATTTACCAAGAAAGTATTTTATGGACATACACTTTTCTATAGATGAATGCAGATAGACCACAGACTTTCATGGAAAGAGTATCTTTGATTTAGCAAATGACAGTATTATTGTTTTGGAATTTAGCCCAGGAAGTACTGAGGGGGTAAGAGCAATTGTATTTCCAAATCTGAGTTTTTTTTTTCGCTCTTCCTAGTTGAAATGTTTTACTGCTTTAAAGGATACTTGTTTAGATCTACAGAGTATTTTCAAACACCATAGTTATTTCAGTGATGGTAAAACACGAATATACAGAAAAATATAAAGCCAGCATAAAAATATGTATTCATATGGTAAAATATAGGAATAACATGTTTATCCTGTACATTATAATTAAAGGTAATCATTGAAGTATACATATCAAAATGTATGTAATATCAGTGTCCACTATCAGGCATCTATCTTAAATTGTATATTCTAGTTTTTGGCTAGTTATAAGTGTCCATCATTTGTTGATGATGGTATTCCTAAATCATGAACAGATCTAGCTTTGAAAGGACTACAGTTGGAAACATTCAAGGAGTAGACTATTTATCAAGGTCTCCCAAGCTTTAAAGATAACAGGATGAATACAAACCCCATTTAAAGTACAATCCAAAATACAATGCTAGAAGGAAAAACAAAAAGTATGCAACCTACAAATAGACAGATTTAAAGATGCATGTTTAACAAATTCCACCATTCAGCTGTATCTACACAGAGCAGAAAAACGCTTCCTATTTATGCTACTAATTTTAAAGAGTTATCATGATCTAAAAAAAAATACCAACCACAAAATCAAACAACAACTCACCATTCATTATCCATGGCATTTCAAAGATCACTATCTTTGCTGAAAAGACAAAAAGAAAAGGAAATAATCTGAATACCAAGTATTTCTCTGTTTAAGAGGAAGCACAGCAGTAACGGTCATGTAAAAAGTGAATACTCATTTTCAGAAACCTCCATGTTCACTTCCCTGTAGAAGCAATTTTGTATAATTGTTTAACATGTATAAACCTATTTCTATTACTATATAAAGACCTTAGCTGTTTGTTTGGAAAACAGTTAATAGAATTCTAAGTTATAGACTGTTTATATACTTCTTTTGGGATACTGCTTTTCTGACATACTGTTACTAATAAGTAATCACCCCAAATAAGGTGGAGAAAGGTAAGATCTCAACCTGACCTAGAAAAGTAACTATTGAATGGAAAATAAAGTTTAACAGGTGAATTCAGCACCTCTTCTTACCAAAGAAGCAAATAGCAAGAATCTTTGTAAATCTACATTTTTTCCAAGCTTGCTTTGTTTTAGCAAAGAAGTTTGAAAAGTTAGTACTTTGACTCAGAAGTGTCCCAAAATTTTTCTCTTGAATGTCAAAAAACCAAAAACATGATGTTGCACTTGCCTTTAAGTTTCATATTTGATCAAAGTTTTGAACTTCGATCAGCAAGCTGAAATCTAATATTCAGAGTTTAAGCAGTTGCTGTACAGAATTTCAATATTCAGACATATTTTCACCTAAAATGTATAACTCATGTAAGATGAGCTGGCAAAAACTATTCCATGTTTGCCTGTCCATAAAAAAGTTAGCAGGCAAGTATAGGTTTTTCCAGCTGTGCACACAAACATGCCTTAATCTGTTCAGAGCAAACCATTGCTCCCTAAAATTTTCTATAGTCATTCATTCTTTGTCCCCTGAAGACTCCTAAAGGATAAAAAACTGTCATACAAGTTTGCAAAGCTTCTACCCAAGTAACAAGGAGCAAAAGAAAAAACAGGCCAATTCAGTTCTACTAGATGCTTATATCAATTTTTAATCTGTAAAAACATGTCTTAGATTCTTATTTCATGAAAAGCCAGTTGATTTTTGATGACTGAAGTTTTAGTTGTGCTGACTTATGAGCACAGAAGTATTCTGAATCTGCAACATCCATGTGTTCCACGTAGTTACCACATAAAGCACATGCAAAAAGACTTAAAGTCTCTCCCATCACCTGCAACATTATGAAATACTCTTATTACACATCTACAGTGCTTAAGATGTAATTTACAATACTTACTGAGGAAGTTTGGGTAATAATCTGTAAAACAGTTGACAATAAACCGAACAAAATCCAAGTCCTAAAATAAAAGTACAGAGTAAACACAATACAATCAAAATATTAAAAATACAGGCTTAGTTAAGCTCAGGCATATATTGAATAGCACAAGATACTTAGATTGTAATCATCTATATTTAAATTTTACACATACTACAAACATCATCCAAACTCAATGCAATGCTTTTCATTAAATTGCTGCAGGATTGTGGTCAAACTTCACTTTATGATGTAATAAAGAAGTCAACAGACCTATTATCAATGTGATAAGTTAGATATTTAAACTACTGCAGAGTATCAACAGGATTTAAGCTGTACAGGAAAGATGCTGGAAAAATAAATCTTTAGCACTAGAGAAGCTTGACAGATTATCTTAGTGCCTCACAAGGGAGAGCATAAACATACTGAAAATTTCCTTTCAATAACTTATCTTGCATGTTGTTCAATATACTACTGCACTCAGGATCTTCCAGAGAAAAAGTAAGTTTTCCTTTTAAGAGAATTTTTAGTTTAAGTATTAGTTTGTGGTATGCAGAGAAATTGGAGGCAAAGGCAGCACTCAAAAGAGCTGCTTGTATACCACCCACTTTCAGGGTGCTTCCATCCAATGAGACGAGTCACACAGAAGTAGTATAGCCAAGTCTCCATTGCAAAATCCAGGTATAATAGAACTGACTACACAGTAAAGGGCAAAAAAGGCATTTTATGAAACAGGAAGATAATAAAGTAAGATATGCCTTACCACAATAAAGTATTACAAAGGAGACTTTCAGAAATAGTACAAAATATATTGCTGACGGAGAATCCAAAGCCTGTCATAACAGTAAAAATGCTATGGAGCACAGGCTCTTAAAGTGATGTAAACATGCTATTACAACATTTGCAGACAGACAGGAAAAAAAACCAGCACACTGTATAAGAGGATTACTCACAACCTGAAGGTTTTTAGTAGCTTCAGTAATCAGAAACTAACTGAAAGCTTGATATCTTTAGATAGTAGGCAGAAGGCAGCCTTTAATAGAAGCATTTATCTCAACTGGCTGTTGCTTGTACTAAATGCATTATCTTTCATTTAATAGCATAAACAGTGATAGATTTCCAAGCAGTGATTAGAATCTCCTGTGTGTTAACAAGGATACTGCTCTTTATTCTGCTAACTATACAAAAGCAGCATTATCAGATATCAGGAAGATGGATCCATTATTTTGATGAAAGTCTGGAATTAGGAGTACAGATTTCAGCAGACCATTCAATAACTGCATCTATTCTAGTTACCTGAACTGATGCAACAAGGCATGGCCTATCAGAATCGCTTGGCTGCATACCAGTCATAAAAGCTGACATAGTAGATGTCCACAGCAATGGAACAAACAAATGAATCATACTGTGGAAAAGATCTCAAAAATCCAAGTTCTTTTAGGATAAAATTTATCAATTACTCTACATGGCTACAAACAGCCATTAAAAAAAAATTCCTGTTCTGTGATAAATGTACTAAGTACAAAGCAAGGCTGTACAATGGGACACTTATGACAGCACTTGCTGAGATTGTGTTTCTGGAAGTCTCAAAGACACTGGAAAGAAGTTGCTTAAGGATATGCTCCACAAAACCTAAATCAAGTTGCTTTTTCACATCATGGAAATTATTACAATCCTTTATTCTTGTTATATAAAACCATAGCTCCAGTATTATCCTTAGCAGTATGGATATGCAGCTTTCAAGGCACAGGTAAGAGCACCAATCCTGCCTTGCAAAACTGAATTACACCATATTTACTCGTCAAAATATCTTCTCAAAAGCTTGTGGCCCTGTACTGCACAGCTGCAAGGTCCTAATGCAACATTAACCATCTTGCCTGGAAAAGATAGAAAGCAAGTGGGGTTTTTTTTTGCTCATATTTAAATTTTTTTTGCCATACCAACAAAAAAGAACGAACGAGATACAACTTTTAGCCATTCCTGTAAGAATAAGAGGACAGCAAGGCATTTTGTAAGAAAAATTTTAATATTCTATAGAAATAAGATTTTTTTTACCTATAGACAATCTATGAGATTTTTAGTTATTAGAGTGAATCTATAAATATGTAATGATAGGCAAGATCTCCATTCTGCAATCTAAAACAGCTTAGATTCTGTTCCTGAAAGTGGGTGCTAAAAATGTACTTCTCTACTGAACTCCGACGAAAAATCTACAGAGTTCTCTGTCATTCTCTTCAGCTATCTACTCTTCAGCTATCTACATTAAAATTACTCAAATGCCGCCTCCCCCCACCCCTCAAAAAAAAATTACTCATTTTAGGTTGTCTAAGTTGAGGATCAGTAAAAATGTAGGAGGTGATACTGTTCTAATCTTCTAAACATGCTTCTACAAAGTAAGTCTTAAAGATGCCTGTAGTAAACTATGGGTATGCATTTGTGCTTTCTTTATAGAGATACTAATAGGTAGAAAATCAGACCCAAAGGGAGGTACTACAACATACATTCACTCCTAAATCTACGTAAGTTTAAAAAACGCATTTTCATTTCCAAATTTCAGAAGAGGACCTCAACCAATAGATAAGCTGCAGCTTAATTCTATGCCATTAACCAGATCAAGCTCTATTGGTAGTTGTAGTGTATCATTCAGACTGTATTAACAGCAACTGTAGATAAAGCTGATGCCGAGATCACAAAAACGGATCACAAAAAACCAAACCAACAGATCTGGTGAATTTAAATATTCACTGTAAAGATGACAACATAAAACAAAGATTACACCTGGTGCACTTAGTTCGAAGTAAATCTAGTGATCCAGATAATAATCAGAACTTCTGCTTTATAACAAAAGCAGCTTTTGAACCAGGAGATTTTCATAAGACATACCTAAATCCAACTAAGGAACACTCTTAGGAGCAAAATCTGTATTAAAAACCTCTAGAAAAATACACAAAAAGTCCAGGTGACAGCATGCAACCAGTCAGTGTACTGATGAGTGTTGAGAAGGGAGAAGAAAGTATTGGGATCAAAAATTCTATCTCAAAGCAAGGGAAGTGAAAAAGAACTACAGAAAATAAAACCCACAGGACGCAGTTGGCAATTCTGTCTTCAACTGCAATATATTTTAAATAACTCCACAAGGAGCAGTTTGTCATTTTGGTCCTCATAGAAGTGCTGACACATACGACATATGAATACCAATGGACATCAGCAAAAAATCCCTATCTCAAGCTTACTAAAGTAAATACTTAAACAAGTGAACCAAATATATTTATTAATATGTTTTGTAGGTTGAAATCCATCATCTCAGAAAAACTGTTCACAACAAGTATGTACTAAGGCAATTGTTTGCCTCCTGAAATAGAGAACAGCATTTCTGCATCACAATAGAGAAATACCATACTGAGCTGAATCTCTAGCACAGTTGGACTAGAAGAAACCCCACTCTACATATTACAATACTGATGCTACTACACTACAAACTCAGTATAGTTCAGCAACCTTCAAAGACATGCAGGTGTATGGATGCCAAGTTACAACAGGTTCAGATAGTGTGCAAGAATCACTGAAGCAAAAGCAAATATGGAGTATCCTGGAACACTATGAAATTCCAGAGGTCATGTAAAAACAGATACTTAGGTGCTTTGTGAAAGCTTTAGTGAAAATGAAAGATACTCAACTACAGGATTTCTAAAGTAAAAACATTCCACGGGGAGGAGTTTGGGGGAAATGTTAACATTTCACAGCAATGTTTTCAGGGTCAGTTTATGAAATATTATGGCCAAAGAGACAATAAATAAAGCTTTTGAAAATTCAAAACCCCACAAATCACGTTCTTTAGATCTTCCACATTTCCATACAGGCACAGGACTTAACAATTAAGACCACTAATTCAGAAACAGTTCTTAAATACTTTTAAGTTTCACGTAACATACATGAACAATTTGCTTAATTCCAATGAGCATCTAAACTTAAAACATTCTCTGAAGTTTACTTCCGGCAGAGAGATACCCAACCCTATGTACAACTACAATAAATCTCTAAGTAATTCCCAAAGTAGACTACTGACTTGACATATGATTAATTGGTATGCAATTCTTTTTTTTATACTTGTTTCCAAATACCTAGAACATGGATTTTCAAGTACTTCATTCTGAGATGTTTTTTAAATTGATGAAACTTTGAATTTTGTAAATTATTGTACAAACGGGAAATAGGTTTCTGGAATAGTTTCCAAAACTGGTATAATTCCTCTTGGCTTCTCTAATGATTCAGTTCTACAATTATATCCAAGGCAAAGGTGAAATCCTACTGTTAAAAATCATTAGAATTTTCTTATCCAATTGCAATCTTTTGAATAATCATCACTTTTACAGAAGTGACTGAGCTACACTGCTCCTCCTTGATTTTGTAGTCCTAAAGAACATCTAGAAATGCACAAAGACTTTTGCTAAGAGAAATGTCTTCTCTTCTGAATGAAAAGTTGTAATCTCTCATTTATGTAAGGTCAAGCTTAGAGGAAGTAGTCTTCAGTAAAGCTGACAGGTTGGACAAGGAACTGAAGAAGGGGATGAAGATATTATTCCTGAAGAAGTATAAACTTGAGTCTGAGACTTCTGAACTGTAGGCCTATCAGACACTCATTTTTTCTGTATCTGCACACAGCAACAAGCATACAGATTTCTTCATCATATTAGTCTCATCATTGTAATAACGTGTTTTGTTAGTAAGAGAAAAGGTAGACTTGGGCTATATTTGGTTAAAATGAATACTGAAAGCAATGCCTACTTAATGACTGCTCTTTCACATCCAGCTAGCTTCTCTTCACAACAAAATTCAATGGGTGGAGAGAGATGCATGCAGGGACTTAAGAAATCAACGCAGTTTAAACATACAGAGACAGCATACATAGCATGGAGGATGGAAAGCCAGGACCAGTTGACAATTCTGATCCTGAAGATCCCAACTTGTCAGAACAGATCAGAGATCTCAGGCACTGCATCTAAGGGTTTTAATGCTTCATCATTACCCCATTTTTCCATCCTCCACTCATGAGTGACTGATTCGTCCAAAAGAGATGACGACAAAGAAAATGGAGCTGTTGAAGAAACAGCAGTATCTGTACTCACAGTAGAAGATGGCTCAGCCTATTGCCTTCTGGGTGCTTAAAAACTAAGTTCTACTAGTGTCATCCATGATGACTGACAAACCAAGCTAGTGAGCAACTACTATACATAGTCACTCTGGCTCAGTTACCAAACTAAAAGCAAGTTTTCAGTGTGCTGTACACGACAAAGTTTAATACATAACAAAAGATTTTGGAAACTGCTCATGTCACGGGAAGAAGCCCTACATATCACTAATGTGAGCAATTGTTAAGTTATTTAGCTGTCAAGGACTGCACAGGGACTCCTGTTTTTCTGGGGACAAGTTAAATAATTCAGAAAGAAGTTAGAAAAACACAATAAAAATACTTACTATGTGACTGATTCCAGTTTCAGCCATGTCAAATACCACTGTTAAGGGCTTCCCATGATCTCTCTTGGCATAATGTTCTAACCAAAAAGCTACCAGTTTCTTTTTCTCAAGTTGTTGTTTAGGATCTCTTATATGATGTTTCACTCTGAACCAAACTTGAGAAGAAAAACACACAAAATTTGAAACAACAGATCCAAATTAGCAGGAAATATTATGCAAATTATACAGGATGCACTGAAATTTATTAACACCTCTCAGTTTGTATTCTCCGCTTCTACTGATTTTTGTGGCCACTGAACAGCCAGAGAAACAACTGCATACCTTTCCATACACACCCCTTTCCCTGCCCATATTTTTATACTGGAACTTTTTAAAAATTGGAAATACAAATAATAACAGCACAGAAGAAACAGCAGAATGGAAAAATACTTTTCATGTATTTAAATACTACTTCTTATCTAGATTATTACTTCATAATTTCAAATTAAATCATGCGGTCTTCAGATATGATATTATGTTCTGCGTATATTCTAAGTATTGTTGTGGTTGTGCAATTTATGTTTCTTCTTCTACTTAAGTTTTCTACAGCATTGTAGTTGATATGTTTTGAAAAAACTATTTATAGACACATTATGAATTATATAAAAAGCAACAGACCTCTCTAAAATAAAAAGAAAAAATCCAGAAAGTGACCAACATTATATAAATGAAAGCCCAATACATACCCTCCTGGAGTAAGAAATGAGTCAGGCAGAGACAAGTTTTTCCATGAAAAATAGCGTATTTCAAACTAACAGACTTAATAAAAATGTCCGAAACCAAATTACTGATTATACAATGAAGTAATAAAAGAAGTATTTGGGGCAGCAATGTGAAGAACAGCCTTCATTTTTGCTACCTCTACAATACCAAATTCGACAAGCCCTGAAAATAATTGTAGATATACTCTAATATTTTTCTCCCTGAAACTTGGAAAGTCTTGCTAAAAAACCAGATTTCTTCTCCATGTCTTTTACTTCCAATTGCAAATAAAAAATATTTTATGGCTTGTATAAAGAAACACTTTTTTTTAAACATAGTATATTAACTAGATGCTGTAAGTTCTGAATTTCAAAAAGATACCCCTATTCAAACACAGGACTCCTGTGAAAGTAACTTCTTTATACTTTCAAACGTCTATTTTACAGAACAGAATGAGAATGGAGCATGTGGCCCAAGAAACACATTTCTCAAATGCTGACTAACCAGGAACTCTTACCTATGATACAATCTGAATTTGCATACCAAGTCAGATATTCTGACCCAATTAACACTCACAGAAAAAAACACTTCAGGTATGGAAAATTGAGTCATTAGTTATGTTTCAGTGACAATAAAATCAGAAATCATTATTTGCCTGACTTACACATTCTTGTCATGAAACAATTGCGTAATTTTTTCAGTCCAAGCACTGATGCAAGAAAGTTATGTTTTTTCTACTTCTTCCCCTGCCGCAATCTCACCAAATTGAATCACCCAGTATAATCACAATCAGCTTTCTAAACGCTATAAAGATATCACCACCACTCATCCTTGAATACCTACCTTGGAGGCTAAAAGAAAATCATGAAGCATAACAAAGCAGCAGTTTTTCATACAGCACTGATATCTTACAATGATAAGAAAAGCGTCAGTCTGACAAAACACAGCCACAGAATAAAAGCTGTATTCTTCTAGTAATTTTTTTTTTTAAAAAACTAGTATAACAGTGTTTAAAACAGTAATTTCTGTAAAAGATTAGATTGTTAGTGTATTTCTGGAATACACTACAAACTAGACCTTGTAAGCCAAGGAAAAGCAGAATTTCAGATTTAAATTTTTGGTTTTGTTCAAGGTTCAAGATCTTTGCTTGGAAAGCTTCATGAGTTACTTGTTTTAAAAGCCTCTTTTGCCTCACAGGATTTAAGCTTAATTAAATGTAAATATGCGAGATGTTACAACAGATTAGTTTATAGAAGATAATATCGCCCATCTATTGTACACTATTAAAAAAACACAGGAGTATTTCAGGCAACATTTACTGTCTCCCTACAAATCTTATTCTTTAATTACTAAAAGTTAATCACACAACTTGAGAGTTCATTCCCCAACAATTCTCAGCTGTTCACACTGTTACTGAACATTCCAATGAAAGAACAAAACAAGTAAACCACTGCAGACCTCCTATGAACCACTGCAAGTATGCAAGAATGTGGGCTGCTAGAAAAGTAATGACAATACACTATAATAATGAACTAGCCATATACTCACCACACAATACACTTCAACAGGAAAGTTAAAAATTGTACTATAATTAGGATAAAGGTTTATGATTTTTGAAAACTGCTGATAAAGTTTCTTCACTCCACTTCTATGATCCAGAGAGATACTCAAAGTTGCCAGCTTCTCATCGTTTTCAGTAAAAACAGTTGCCAATATGTACCTTCTATTTTTAAAACATTTTTTTTTCAAAATAGATGCCAAAATGCTGCAAACAAATTAATGATCGATGACTGAAAATATTATATTCTGTGTAACTTACATAATTTATAGCCCTCCTTATCATATCCATGCAGAAAGAGAGAACCATTTTCAAATAACCATTTTGGAAGGACAGATTCTGTCAAGTCTGCAAAGCGAAATGAAAGATTATTTCAGTAATCATATTAATAATCACATTGTAACTTAACACAAGTCACTAAAAACGCAGAAGTCTAGCAAGAAAATACAAAACTGTCTATAAACTACTTTCCCAGGCCTTTGCTAAACTAATGCAAATACTGAGCTCATTTGAAATCTTTACTATCTTCTTCCTCTCACGCTGTAGAGTAGAATCTATTTAGAAAGAAATAAGAATAAAAAATTGATGTGAGAAAAAAAGTGCTGCAAATGCTTATTTTTGCTCATATCTGCAACACCTCTTGCTCTATCCTCTAATTCAGATTGTGAAGTCCTGTAGATAAAGCTGACCTTCAAAATATTCTCACAGCACAAAAAACAGATCTATTCTACCTCAGGTGTCAGACCAGTGCTACTATGACGAACAACAGATCCCTATTTTTTTGTGGGGTTTTTTGTTATTTGGTTTTTTTAAGGACTCCATTCTAGCAAATGCACAAAGACAAAACAAGAGATAGCTGCCTTCCTTCCTCTTAAACAACCCTTCAACAGACATATGGAACCACAACAAAACAGTGAGACAGTACTGGCCAACATAAAAAGCAATAGTTCTAATTTTTCCTCTTTTTTTCTTTTTTTTTTTTAACTGAGTAGAAAAGTTCTTGCTTAGCTCTCTGTGGTACCAACAAAACCTTTAAAGGGTGCTTAATGTAACTACATATAAAAGTCAGTTGTAGTTCAATAGGAAAGCAACATACAACAACAAAATCATTATATAATATAGCTTACCATTAACTGTATATTCTTTCCTCCACTGAAAGCTTTCATCAATCATCTTTAATGTATCATCCACAACATCATGACGCCAAATCAGATAATTTTCAACCCATTTATCATCTTGGTGAAGTCTTTCCACATCTCTAGAATCGTATTTATCTGATTTATCTAGCAAATAAATCAATTATTGTAAGAATGTAGCATTTGCTATGAAAACATAAAAAGGAGATTTGTCAAGTTTCAATATAAGCATCTACTAGGTACATAGAATTACTTTTGCAGTCTCAAATTTAAGCAGACAAAGCATAGCATGAGAAATTGATTAAAAACGTCTATCTCCTGTGATGATATTTAGGAACACTACAAGATCACTCACACTAGAAAAATATTTTCTGTGATTCTTACTCAAAGAAAAAACATCAGAAAACAAGAAGGTGTGTGTAGGGCAGCTGTAATTTTTCTAAAAACAGCTTTCTATAATTAACAAATCACTATATAGTCTAAGAATCTGTGTACTGATGAATGTATATATTAAGCACCACTAGTTCGAGTTTGAGTTCTCAAACTTACAGGCATCAGCATGTCAGACCACGAAATGTCAGACAGCAGATGTTAAAATAACTATTTTTGGCCACACGCTATACATCATTGCATTAAACAAAATTGTTTTCTTTAAAAAGATTACACATTCTACACTCGTTATAAATTGTAACCTTACTGAACACAAACTACATGCAACTCTAGAGCAATACAAAACCCCCAAGCCTCAAACTCTTCTTCTATCAAGTTAGCAACAGGATAACAAGTTAACACGCTTTAGGAAGTACTTCAGATGAAACAGGAGTTGCTGCTGCTCCTTACTTTTTTTTTAAATTATTTTTTAAACAGGAAAGTTTGTAAAATACAAATGCTTAAGTGGACCTATTTTTATTGTAGATGCGCTTAAACAAAGGCTCAGTTTTTAAATCAATGTTCCTCTTTGTCCAAGAAATCTGCATCATTGGAATGTAAATCAAGTAAGAGCCCATGATAGAAACAGGCTTCTGAAAGCCATAGACACTGATACAAATCTCTTTGCTAACTACTAAAAAACATAAGTTCTTAAACTATTCACTTAAATTTATTTGTGATTAGCACGAAAAAAATTAAGACTGGTTGTTAATAAAATAGATACTAGTTTTCATATACTGCAAAGACTATTCCTGTGTCAGCAGCAATAAACTCAAAATAACTACTTTCAGGGCCATCATAATTAAAATAACTATTTAGAACTGTGACTCGATGGCTTAGGGATGCATATTTCAGTCAGACAACTCTAAGGAAGATGTTAAGAAAAATACACCATTAAATTCCGCTAATATTTTTAGTTTTACTGGCCTACATGCAAAGATATGACCTATTTTGCTTGTCTTTCAATTTATACTGTTTCCTGTCACAAAGTAACTGTAAGAATATACCCATTTTAAATGTGTCCATCCACTAAGAGTTATTATAGTTGCACTCCCCCAATGCATCTCTTCACATCCAACTGCTTCTTACATATATTATGTATTCAATTCCTTCTTTATTAGATTTCAGGTTTCTCCTTCCCTTGATCCCAACCCCCAACCCGCTACCTTATCTTGTTCCTAAACCAAGCCTACAGTCAAATCCCACTTTCCTTAATCTTAGTCCCCTACTTGCTCCTCTCTGCCCATAAACCTCCAATCCACTAAAAACTCTCACTCTTTCAGTACCTTCTCTCATCATTTCCATACTTTTACCAGACAGCTCATTCCCTATATTCTAAGTCCAGCAAAGCAAACACTCAGCACAAGACTGAGATGCTGTTTAATCTCTCTGTGGCTGTAGGTCAACCACAGAAGGAACAAGTTGCAAAGATTTTGGGTATTAAATTTTGTAAAGTCTCAACTGCTCATTTCAAGTTTGATTATTCCCCCAATGATTTATGATTTGGATAGTCTTGCCTGAGAAACAATAACAGTACCTAGTTTCAAGTTACAGTCATAAAAAATAACTTTGGAGAGGATTTCTCCAGGTCCTAACTCCTGCTCAGTCCTAACTCCTGCTCACAGCAAGGCTAACTCCCAAGCTCAAATAGGTCACTAAGTACCTTTTCCAGTCAAGTCTTCTACCCTCAAAAGGGTAGAGAGATTCCACAGCCTCTCTTCGTACAACATGCATTCCAACCCCAATCCCCTTCAATAATATTGTCATGTACAGTAACTAAGCTGGCACATCCACAGTCAGCTAAAGTAAGAGAAGCATTGGCTTCTCTCAGCCATGATATATTAGCTATTCTATGCTATGGATTATTCAATATGACATATTGTCTATTAAGCCATTCATAGACAACAAACTAGGGCTTTGCAAGAGCAAAGATTTATTTTAACATCAGTATTACATGTCTCTAGTGCCTGAGCTACCTTACTTCAACTTGGTTTAATAATCTCTAACATGCACTAGCTTCCAGCTAAGAATGACTGCAGTTAATCAATCAGCCAAGTATTTTTCCAAGATCAGTCCCATGTATATCCTATTTGTATAAGGGATTTGAGTACTTTGTAATTAAAGAAAAAAACACACACCACCAGGTAAAAACTAAGAGGATAATGTTTCACACTGCTTTCTGAGGCTCTCCGTGCTCTCAGTATCTATTTCAGAGCAGAACTGTCAGAATGACAGAATAGTGCATCTTGTATCAAAAAATAATGATATGTGAATTTTTTTAAATTATGTGGAACATGCCTCAGAACACATGTTTCTGGGTCACTAACAAGTTTTCCCAAACTCTGGACTTAGATAATATTAAAAAAGACATTTAACTTTATGAATATTTTAAGAAAATGAAAGTGAAAGAGGAATGGAGAAAACATTTTATCCAAGCTTTCAACATCACAATGAAAAGCCAGCTGGATTCAGAGATAGGGACAGTTGAAAAAAAAAAATTAAAATATTTTTCCTCTCTTCAGCAACTAAATTCTCAACAAGATCACACATGTAATCTGAATTTACATATACACAACACCACACTAAAACAGGTACTAGTCAAATTCTGCCTCCACAGGCACTTGCAGAATACCAGTATTTCAATCAGGTAAGCTTAACAAGACTGACAGAGTAACAGGAGTACCGATTACTGTTTTAACCCTACCTGATTTATCCAATTCTTGCTACAAAATAAATTAAATTTAGAGTGAGATTGTGAACCCAAAATAAATGTGTTTTATCTCACACATATAAAGCAGAGTGATACGAAATTGCTGGAGTCCTCCAATAGTCCAGTCAGAAGTATTTCAGTTGAGAGGAGGAATTCCTCTTCAAATTTGTGCACTTCCCGTAATTCTATAGACATCTGGAAACTTGTTCACAAACTATGCTGTGAAATAATCTGAATGTTTCCAATTTTAAATCACTCATGGAACACTTGACTGTAGTTACTGGACTACTAGAAATTTCTGGAGTTACAACAGAATTAGCTGAAAGAAAATAGACCTTTGGGGTTCTCAACACAATTTAAACACATCCTGCACAACAGTTAAGAGGCCAAGAGGCACCCAAACAGAAATTCAAGTGAAACTATAAACTGAAGTGTCTTACCTCAGATAATCTCCAAGTCTAGCCACTTAAGGTACCTGTAAACATATACTGATGCTTTTCTCACTAGAAAATTAAGCACCTGTTTCATCACACCTGCAGAACTGCCACAAAGATGCTGAGACACTAAGTTTAGTCACCCTCAACTCCAGGCAGATGGACATCTCTATAATTAAGTCCATAACAAACAGAACTTCATAAGGTATTTGGAACACGCCCTGCTCGCCCCAAAAGTAACACAAGGAACAGCATTCACAGCTACTTCTGTTCAGAAAAAGCTAGTATAAGCCAGATATGTAGCAGCAGCACCAGCACCAGACTTTTGTGAAACAACCATCTAGAAGCTTGGAAACCCGGTTCCTCCTTCAGCCCAAGAAATTCAAACTTTACTGTATCCCAGAATAGTTCCACAGCCAGTGGAAGAAGCAAAACTGGGATGCTGCAAGACTTTTCTGTTGAACTCGTAAGTTGTAGAAATTAATCAAGACTCAGATCCAGAAACCAAGAGAAAGCATAACCTGCTTAGCAAATTTGATATACACCAGAAAGCAGTAAAACCAAATTCTAAGTTATATATAAAGGAGTAACAGTGACAATAGCAAGGAGACAACACCAAAATTAGTTCTCTTCAATGCCGTCAGGAAAATTTGAGTGAGCAAGAAGATTGACCAGATCTCAGACAGAACTTTAAAGGTTAAGTTCATAATTTTATTTAACCTTATTTTAAAAATAGCTACTTAAAGTTACTTTCATTTCCTTATTGAACATCTGGGAGAAGACTGGGAGAAGACAGAAAGTTGTTTGAACAGCAGCTTCTTCCTATTACTCGCCTTCCTTTTTTCTTGCTTAAGTGAGGAGTTCTGTTCTTTTTATGACCATATTCTGCCCTATTAATAGGTGTCTTCAAGCTGAGAAACTTACGGTGAAAATCTGACTTAATTACTATCTTCCAACATAGAAGAGCCTGTATAACACATGACAACAGCTCTGAAAAGAACTCAGAATCAGGTAAAACTAAATGAACATAAATTTCACTGCAACACTTTCACTGGAAGAACTCATGAAACTCTTTGATGCACAAATTGTAACATCCCTTTGGCTTCACTTTTTTTTTCAGTGCCATTTACATTACCAGAAGACCAATGCTGCACTGCTCTGTTTTCTTCCAGCATTCATGCTTTAGGAAAAATAATAGAAATTTGAGAATATTCAACAAGAATATAGAAGAAAGACTATATGACTGGAAAACAAGCAGCACAGCTAAGTCCCACACTAAAATAATCCAGAGAAATTCAGAATTCACAGCCTGTAAGAATGACTCCTCCCTTCAGGAAGAACTCTCATCCAAAAAAGAAATGTTACAGAACAAGCCATACACAAAGCTAAGTAGGGATAGCAACTACATACCTTTGAATAGAGAAAAAAACCTACTTTATTGACAAAAAATTGGAAAAAGCAACTTAAAGTATGTCAAGTGTTCCATTACACAAAGCCTCTCTATTTAACTACTGCCTTAAGCTATTTCAGCCAAGAAGTCTTTGGTCTGAAACAGTCATAATTATTCTTCTGGCCTTGGCTAGAAAGAGGAAACCCATTTGAATTGGCTGTTGATACCATTTAGGTATGTGCCTTCAATTGTTAGATGAGGAAACCTGCAAGACTGAAAACGATTTAAGAAGGTCAGTAGCCATACAGGGACAGGGGTGAAGAAAACAAAACTATTTCTGCCCAATAAGGAGTTACTTCAACAAAATCAAATAGCAATAAACAAACAAAATATCTGCCTCCACAAGATGTGATAAATTTAAACTTTTTGTAAAGCTGAACACTCGGTGACAATAAAAACTACTTTCAATAGAATGCTCAAGCATCAATATCATATAGCTTTCTATAGAAGTATGGGTTTTATCCTATCCATATGCTTCCTATCTTATCCTTCCACCATTTCTCAGCCTGAAAGCCAAGAATCAGGGAAAATAGATTTTTTCAGAGCATAAACAGACATAAGGAGGTATTCAAAACATTACCTTAAGAGCTTTCTACAACAGTCATATTACTATGGTTTTTTGAGGATGCCCCATACGTCTAAAATTTTATTTGCAATTGGCCAATACGATTAACAAAACACGCTTTGCTACTGGCTTAAAGAAAGTCATGATGAAATTTAATCTTTTAAATTGGAGTGGGAAACCTCTCTTGCAAAATCTTTTTCTGAAAATTAAGCTTTGTCTAAAGGAGAAACAAGAGTATGCAAATGGAGAAGGGCAGGGAATACAAGCAATAAGAAATGGTAAATATGCAAAAGGAAGTGTGGAAAAGACTTGTTGAATGGAAAAATCTACCAAGATTTGATTACAAATAATTTCCACTGTAACATTAAAATGGAAAGTAATAGCCCAGAAATAAAAGCTTATTTTAGAAATCCTCTAAGGAATGAAAATGAAGAAAAAGACAAGGCTGTTTGGTACTAACAATGTTTTCTAGCAGTCAGTACTGGAAAATAATCTTTTGTTTTCGTTGTTCCTGGCACCACCCAAATCATTTACATCACCAACTCTCACAAAGAATCCAAAGAGACAAAACAGAAATTAGGCTCCAAACCACAAAGATAAAGTGCTGTCCACCTATCACATCAGACAGCATTTGCTAGTCTATTGAACTAACAGGAACTTTTAAACGGCATATTTCCAATACTGAAATGCAAGGGTTTTAATTACTAGGGATATATGTTTCTTACAAGAACTGAAGTTGTCTTTCAAATATAGCTAGAAAATTTACTGAAGATAAAAACAACCACCACAAGATCTCAGTTAACATTAAACACTGCTTTGCAGATAAGATCTCACAGTGGCCAAACTTTCCTTCTAGAACCCCTCAATGGCCACATTTGTTCAACAACTTCAGCACGAAAGTTCTCGTTAAAACTTTGGGGAAATGAGCCAGTAAGGTCCTCTGACACTGTATTTTCCAAACTGCATCTGACTATTAAAACTATTCTTTGATTCAGTCGCATAAATGAAACAACTGTATAATTCAGAAAACAGATTTCTGGTGCTTTCAATCACTGAACAAAACTTTTCCCATCCTACCTTGAAAATTGTCAAGACTGCAGTATACTACTTGGTTGTAACTTTTATGTGAAATACCCCACCATGTATTATATGTCACAGTTAATATTAGATTTTTCTGAACCAGCTATATATTAATTGTCCATATTCTGCTTTAATCTAAAAATTGTATTCTGCCAATATATAATTTTAACTAAAAATCAGGATTTCAAAGGCCCTCTAAGTTTTCATTGCACAACAAAAATAAACATTACTGCAAGACCATCACAGCATTTGTGAGCATTAACAATTCTTATTGCATGGGGGGAAACCATGTAACTGAGTTCCATAATATGGAAGAATCCCTTCCTAACACAACCACCCAGTTTTTAGAATAATCAGGAACACTGTTTTCCTCAGAGGGAAAATAAAACAGTGGCAGCTGCACCCCCCCAGAAGGAAAACTGCCTGAAAATTTCACTCAAATTTTATCACTTGCAGCTCCCCTCTAAAAGGAATTAGGTTTGTTCTGTAGAGGCCCACAATTCTATGACCACAATAAACTTCCACAGAAAGTGTCAGTTTCTCAACGTGCCTTAACAGTGCCCTCAGTTTTCAAAGCAGACTAAAACTGCTGGTTATGAAGCAATCATTCATACCTTTACCACATAGAAAGTCACATGGGTTTGGGGGTGTCTGCATACATGCACCTCCACACCCCTTTGCCAATTAAGAGAAAGCATAAAAATACATTTTAGAACATATACATTAAAGACTGAAGGACCACAATTAAACTAAAACTCTGTGGTTTTCACACTTGAAGTGGGCATGACAAGATTAATTTGCTTGCGGTGTTCCCAAATTTGAGGAGGGCATTTAAGAATGTAAACTCAAAAAAATCCTAATCCTATTTTCTTGAAAGGACTAAGCGCCCTAAACCATGACCCAAAAATGGGCTTACTGAGAAAATGTGTTCAAAATACTGCAAACAGGATTACAGCTTACCTTGCAACAGTATTCAATTATTTTAATGGCTGTAACAACCAGCCCAACAGAGGCTTCATTACAACTAGAGAAACCTGTGGAATTCCAAGATTGTAAGGGAAAGTTCAATCGAAAAAGTTAATACTCCCTTTCAGCAGCAACTGTCCCAAAGTAGTTCTAGGCTTTCCAAAGTCATTTATTATGAGTTTAACTCTGGGTTAACAGAATAATAAGAAAGCAAGATGAATATATAGGAAAATATACACATTAATAGCCAAAAGAATTTATAATTTAAGACGATCCTCCACTCTCCTGAGCCCAAGCTTTAAGACCGCCAAAGACATCTTTATTCACATAGAAATATCAAATGGCAAAATAAGCTCTCTCTTCTTCAAGACACTACTCTAATAATTTTGTCATCTTGCCAGAAATACAGATCATCTCTAACCAAGGCCAAAGTAATTTCCTTCATGGAAGTTAGGAGTGAAGTTGTACTACACTCAAGACCCTCAAAGTCTGCAAGAAAAGTGCTATAGCCAATCACAAAGAAGACATAGAAGTGTGCAACCCTTACCTAAAAGCAATAACTAGGTAACCTGCAAAATTTTGATCAGGAACATCAAAGCAAGGCATGTGTTTGCAGGATTGAGTCTTATATTAAAGGAGATGCATGCAACTCCTAAACTACTGGGCTCCTACTGTATTTGCATTAAAAATTGGATAGGAGCATGTTTTTAATAGAAAGCCTTTAGACAGTCATAATAAAACATACTGCTTACTGCAGCTGTTAGCATACTCTACTACTATATATTCTTTTATCATAAGCAATGCAAATCAACCCTGAAATGAAAGGAAACCCCCTCTAGACTTACCCTGGTATTCCCTTTCCCCTAGGCACCCCCAGCACCTCCAGGCCTTCATTTACAAGCTTAAAAGCATCTGCACTTAAGAACTGAGTTGGACACACAGCATGATTTTAATTGAGGCCAGCATGAATTTAAAGTGCAAGTTACTCTAGAAAAACAACTCTTTCCTTGACAAACTGGTCAAGGTCAGAATTTGTTTTTTTCTTCTTCCATGTTTTACGTTCTAAAAGCACCAAGCACAGCAGCGTCCCAGACCCCGCACCACAGCCAACCAAACATAACTATGAGTCAAATGGACCCAGACCTTTGCCCCGACCTGCCTTGTTGCCCAAGAGAGCAACACAGAAGAGAGCACCAAGAGCCAACAGAGAAAACATCACGCTTTGTGCGCCATCCCCACCCGGTAGCTTCGGCCACCTGAAGCAAAGGCAGAAACGCCCACTCACCTGGGAAAGCGGGGATACAGGAAGCCCAGAGGGGAAAAGCGACACCAGGCAAGCCCCAGAAACCACATCCACAGAGCCGGACCCACAGCTCCCAGCCCACCCCCAGCTCCATCACCGAGGCGCTCACCTGGCAGGTACTCCGCCTTTTTTTTTAGCCTCGCTTATCAGCACGGCCTTGTCCTGTCGTTGCTGAGGAGAAACAAGAAACAGGAGGGGCGTAAAAGGAAGGGAAAGGCCGGGGCCCAACACAGCCCCAGCCCCTCACCTGTAAAACGGGCCCAGCCATCCCC